>NC_060268.1:137867096-138024255 GCF_021613505.1 Equus quagga
CCTAAGCACCAAAAAATCTAGGAAGTATATTAATTTAACTAATCATTATATTTTGGTAAAAAGGTTGTGAATAGTAGTTTCCCCCTTTAGTTTTTCTATAATTTTAAGCTATGTCAAATATTTTATAATGAGATAAAATACTTTTCTCATATCCTTTTAGCAAAGGTCACTTAGTCTACTGTCCATAGGCCAAACTGACCAATTGCCTATTTTTGTAAATAAAGTTTTATTGGAATACAGCCACACTCATTTTTTAAAAAATATTATTTGTAACTTCTTTCATGCTACAAGGGCAGACTTGAGTAATTGCAACATCAAGAATTTATAGCTAGCCAGCAGAGCCTAGAATATTTACTATCTGATCATTTACAGAAAAAGCTTTCAGTTTCATTAAGTTTAAGTTTCAAATCAATCAAGATTTCTCAGAAAAAGTTTTACACACCAGGAAGTGATATAAAAATATTTATTATATAAATGACTTCATTTATTAGACAAATTTATTAAAATCTTGTTTACTCCTAAAATTGCGATTTCATTTAATACTATTTTAGAGCAGACATTCAAGTGACTCAGAATGAAGAAATATGCCTCAGTGGACTCCTTTAGACAAAATTAAAGCTGCAAATGGAGGAGTAAGATTTTTAAAGCCTTCTTTATCTCCCAACTACATCTGTTTAAAGAGATAACGAGAACAGCCATTAAAAAAGGATGCCACCTTGAAATTGGCTACTTCGTTGTGGCCACTGTTAGAGGAACAGAGCTCAGGGCAAAGAGCTCCTAACTAGCGTCTCTTTTCTTTTTACTGTTGTTTCTGTCTCTCTTTGAGTCCTGAGGTAACAAGAAAGGACTGTAACTTTCCAACCATGTAAACCACAGGGTTCTCTGTGATTCACAATATAGTAGTGCTCTTAAAAAAATAAAAACACTTCATGGATGATAGGGATGAAATCAATATATGTGTCAATGTACAAAGGCCTCAAATCAAAACTGCCAATTGAAAGGTGCAAGATTTTATAAATGCTTTAGGAATTCCTTTTACTATAGTGTTGCCTAGATGTTACTATCGATTTTCTAAGGAGGGCTTTAGAAGACCAATGGTCTGGAATATAATTCTCCAATTTTCCTACATTCTTGCTAGATTTCTTTTCCTCCTTTTTTCATTATAATTCTAGTTTATTGACTTCCCATTCAATTTTTCCTCCTCCTTAAGGATGGCTTGACCTTCTTTGATAGAATGAAGGATGTGAGGGAACATGGGAATTAACAGACAGCAATGTTTGTGAAAATCCCCAGACAATTCACATAAGCTACCGGAAAGTAATTTCTGTTGTTTCTCAGGTCTGGTTTTTTGTCTTGTAACAGTGTTGACAGGCAAAGAGAGGCCACAAGAACACATAAAACAGCTTGGTTAATTTGAAATGACTATGTCCAATAAGTGGAAGAAATAAGACACTCGTGTTGCACCAAGAAGCTCTCATCATGCGCAGAGGCTCAGTATAATTACTTTTGCTAACTAATGGGTCTCCACCGTGATCCTATCCTTGGTCCACCTTACAAATTCCCCTTAAATTCCTGTCCTGATCTTCAATCAGGGTGAGTGGAGCCAGCTAGACCACATGTGGATGAGCTGCTCATTACTCTTTTCTAACTGGACCCACCTATTACTTAACTCACTCTATTATCATTAGCATGTAGGGGGGGCCCTGTAACCTAAACGTCCAGAAGTGGTGTTTGTTCAGTTTAATCTTTGTCCAGAACGTTTTTCAACTTGACTGGGCTCCTACTGTGACCTTAGTGCATCTCACAATTATGGCCGGAAACATGTAAATGTAATGTGGTCTTATAATTTTGATTCTTAAAGTCGACTAAGTAAATTTGTTGTCTTTATCTTCCTGATCAGGGCAACTTAGCATAAAACTGAAATTATTTTCAGACACTTGTATAGCATGATTTGTATCCACAGTTTGGAAGACTTTTTATAGATATAAAGTTATAATGTATAAATATATATGTATTGTACAGGAAGAAAATTAATTTTCCCTCAACCCTGCTACATTCTTAGCTCAGACCACTGTCATAAAAGACAGATTAACAAAAGAAAAACAAACAAAACTTTATTAACACGTGTACATCATGGATACTTGGGAGACAGGAGAAAGAAGTAACTCAAATAGGTGACTTTAGAATTCGGGATTAAATACCATCTTGATAAGGAAACAGGAGGGGAAGATATAAGTCTCTTAGTGAAGATTAAATGGTTTGTGGGAAAGATGAATGGGCCCTTAGAAGAATAGATGGGGGTGCGATAGTTTGTCATGAAGTTTGTCTGGGTGTGTTGTCGGCTTCTAGTCTTCTCTCTTGTGATGAGTCAGTGTTCCCTGGTTGATGGAACTCCCTGAGAGGGGATCTGTGACAATTGAGTTCCATTGGAGGATCTGCTTTCGATAGATAGGGGAGTTCAGAGAAAGCATTTGCTGTTTCTCAAGTACCAACAGCTCAGAATAATCAATATGCCAAAGTGGCCTATTTTGGGGTGGCATATTCTGCTCTCCTTTAATATATACATATATTTCACAACCTAATGCTAGTATTTCATTTTGAATGACTAAGTTTTCTCATTCGTATTTATCAGTTTCTATGAAACAAAGTTGGATAAAATGAAATACATATTTTTGTCTTTTGTGACAATTTTCTTGGTAGATTAATTCCACGATTGTCTCCGTCTTCCATATTATTGTATCGAACTCTAAAAGTACCTTATTCCTACCCCCAGATTACCCATTAAAATATCTATAAAACTCTTTTCTCTTCTTTGCAGCAGGAATCCCTAATATGAATCGACATCTATTCACTTCTCCCTCGCCACAATATGCTTGTGTAGTATCTTATGCTGCATGATTTTCCTCACTATTTTCTAAAAAGGGATAACAATTATTATTAATTAATTATGGCTAAAGTGTACTGAGGAAATATAACTGAAAACACAATCTTCTTCCAACCCAGAATATCTCTCCACAGAGGTATAAGAGAAAGAAAACAGTTTTAGTATTGAATGAGAATTAAGCCAGAATATGATGTATATCGCAGACAGTCTGATAAAGAGATAAAACAGAAAGAAATCTCACCCTTTTATTACAGCTAAGCAGGTACAACTCGTTTGATACATGTGCTTAAGACAAACAATAGCTAATCTTTAAGTAAAAGGACTAGACACCATATATCCCACATAGTTCACCCTAAATTCATCTAGTGTTTGAGGTGACCATCTGGGTTAGCTACTTGGCTTTATTCAAAGGAAAAATAATCTTTTCATGTGTTTATGACAGGGAGCAATTCTGGAGCAAGGCGCCTCAGAAGTTAGACATTTATCCTGCCGTAGAAACTGGGAGATAGGGGCACTGTCTTTCTTGATTACATTTCAAAGAGATGGTTCCCAGGTTCTTGAGAAAGAGGCTTACTTAGCTTTTAGGAAATTTATATATATTTTAAAGAGACAGAGAAAGAATTACAATTTTAAGTTTCTAAAGCAAATACTCTTAGAAAGGGAGGGGAGAGGGAGTTCCCTTATTTTCAACAGGAGAATTATTTTGTTCTTTTTCAATTTGTATTTACCTTTACAAATGATAACATCTAATAATAAATTTATAAATTAATTCCTCTGGAATGTCTAATTTTCTATTTGGGACAAGTGTAGATACTTTTAAGTCAAAGAACTGATACTCGAATGTTAGAAATTGAAATTCTGATCTTTCAAAAGCATGGTAGCCTGGAAATTAGTGTAGGCCAGATTTCTACTCATCAATAGAAATGATAAATAAAATTCGACAAATTTACTTTTAAGCACATATCTAAGTTAAAACAAAATACTATTTGCACACACATATCCTTAAAAGGTGATAGAACTGCATTTGGAATTTAAATGTAAAGAACTTAGATTTAATTCTGATGTTATGGTAGCCCAGGGGGCTTCACATAAAATTAATAGTTTTTGAAATCCACAATCTTTTAGAAAGAAGACATACATAACACTGGGGCCACACAAGGCAGTAATCTAGAACTGAGACCCATGAATAAAGCCCAAATGCTGGAAATATTCCCCCCAACACACACAGACACACACACACACACACACACACACACACACAGAGACACATTCCATGAGTAGGGCATTGGGGAATTTTGAGTAACTGACCAAGAATATTCTACTATGAGAAAAAAGTGTATTTGTATTAAAGAACGGATTATAATATATATAAATGAAAAAAAATTTAATTTCCATAAAAAGACACAAACACGTAAGATAGGTTTACAGATATAGAGGTGGCTCAGCATACAACTAATAGGATTTCCAGATGGAGCAATGTATAAATAGGGAGAGGTAATCTTCAAAATCAATGGGTTTTGGATGCATGAGATCCTGTATGGCAAAGGGATACTGTGGGAAGTAGATTTGGTTGAAGCATAGTGAAGGACCACAAACATGAGGGGTTAAGGAGAATCCATCAGTAAGGAAGTGGAGCTATACCATTTGAGGCAGGAGCTTAGTGGAATGGTGACATGATGAGCATATTACCTGAAAATAGAAAGAAACAAGAATATCTAAAGAAACCTGAACTATGTGGTTATCAAAAAAGTATGATGCTGGTCTAAAGACTAACCAATTTGTCAGTGTAACAGAATAGAGAGCCCAGAAGTCGACCCAGATTTATAGAATCATTTGATTTTTGGCAAAGGTCAAAAAGACATCCAATGGGAAAAGGAAAGACTTTCCAACAATGAGATATCCAGATGGAAAAAATTATACTCAACATCTACCTCACTTATTATAAAATGCTAATTCAACTTAAATGCAAAACCTAAAGCTATAAAATTTTAAAAGAAAACAATATTTTCACAACTTGGGAGTAGGCAATATTTCTCCAACATCTGCTCATCAGATGACATCATTTAGAAAATAAAAAAGGCAAGCTACCCATTGAAAGAAATATTTGCAAAACATTTATCTGATAAAGAATTTGTACCCATAATGTAATAATGATTCCTACATCTCTATATAGTGACAAACATTCTAATTTAAAGAAAGCAGAAAAGATTTGAGAAAAGACCTCACATAATGGCCAATATAACATGAAACAATACCCATTATTATCAGTAAACAGGAAAGGGAAAATTAAAATCACAGTGAGATACCACTATAAACCCACAAGTATGGTTGAATCAAAAAGACTGACAACACCAAGTGTTGGTAAGGATGTGGATCAGATACTCTCATCCATAAAGGTGTGAATATATGTAGTATAATCTCTGCAAAAGTATGTGGCTGGTTTTTAGCAAACTAAGCATACACCTATCCTTGACATAATTTCAGTCCTAGATATTTATCCGAGAAAAAAAGAAAACATTTGTACACAAAAAATGAATCTTAAAAGAATGTTCATAAAAGTTTTTCATAATAGCCCCTATTGGAAACAGCCAATGTGTCCATCAATATGAAGATACATAAATGGACTGTGACATATTCATACTATGAGGTAGTATTTCAAATTGCTGATATACATGACAATATATATGAATCTTAGGAACATTACAGAGTGAAAGAAACCTTACTCAAAAGAAGGCATGCTCCATGATTTTATTTATAAGAAGTTTTAAAACAGGCTAAACTATTATAAATATATATATGTAATGATTTTCTGGGAGCAGGTAGCAAAAATTTACTGGGGAAGGGACATGAAGAAAATCCCTAGGTTGATGATAATCATCTGTATCTTGATAATGGGTTTGGATTATACAAGTGTATGAATTTGTCAGTTTATTGAATGACACAGTTGTAATTTATGAAGTTAATTGTATGTAACCTTTACGTCAAAGGGAAAACAACCCACAGACAAACATTGAACTCTAATTTATGATATGCATGCTAAAGTATTTGGGAGGAAGCTTACTGATGTCTTCAGTTTACTTTGAAATGAATTAAAAATGGGTTAAGGGATGAATAGCAATGGATAGATGGATAGATATTTGATAAAGTATATTGAAGTGTTACCTGTAAAGCCCAGTGATTTTATATGTGCATACTGTAGATATCTTTTATCTTTTCTACATATTTGAAAAATTTTATGAGAAAATATTGGTACCTGAAACAAATCATCAACAAGAAAAATCTGAACAAAATGAAAAAAAACAAGATGCTGTGCAAAAGAAACCTGACATAAAAGGGTACATGCCATATGATTCTGCTTACATTAAATTCTGGCAAAGACAAACCTAAACCATAGTGACAGAGGGTCGATCAGTGGTTGCCTGGGACTGAGGTTGTATTTGGGTTTAACTGAAAAGGAGCACAGGCGACATTTTCAGATGGAAATGTTGTGTGTCTTAATTTTGTGGTGGTTATGTAGGTACATACATTTGTAAAGATTCATCAAATTTTATACTTAAAATGAGCATATTTTATCGCATTATAAATCGTGCCTCATTAACATTTCTATATATTATTAACAAAACAATTAGAAATTGTAATATAAAAATGTGCTATTATAGTAATATTTTTTGCAAAGCCTGGATTACTTAGGGAAAAATCAATGGAAGTTGTATGAGACTTTCTCTGAAAACTAAAGAAGAACCAAAATAAGTAGAGAAATGCCTCATATATAGTGTTTTAAAGATATAAATTATCCTCCATTTGATCTATAGATTTAATGCAGTCTCCCCCAAAATCTTGATAGGTTTGTTTCTGTGGAGATAAACAGTCTTACTCTAAAATACATATGGCAATTCAAAGGATCAGAATAACCACGGCAATCTAGAAGGAAAAGAATAAATTTAGAGTACTTACAGTACTAGACTTTAAGATTAATGTAAATCTACATTAATTAAGAAATTATTGTATCAGAGATAGAAAACTAGTCCAATGGAACAGAATAGAGTCCAGAAAACAAATCACACATATATGGTACGTTGACTTATAGCAAAGAGTGGAAATGTACGGGAAAATGATGACCTTTTCCTCAAATGATTGTAATGTATAATCACATAGAAAATCATAATCTTGTTCCCTACTTCACACCTCATATAAAAATCAATTTAAATATATTGTAAAATAATAAAGCTTCTAGAAAATGGTATAAAAGGATAATATTACAGGCTTCAGGAGGATATAGATTTTTAAACAGGAAGAAAAAAGTACTAGACACAAGGTAAAAGATTCATAATGATGATTTTATTTAAATAAAAAGTTCTGTTCATCAAAAATTATCTTTAAGAAAGATAGTATGTCACGTACTAGAATAAAATTGTTGAAATACATATATTAGTTGAAGTAGTGTATACAGATTATACAAATTCGTCCTATAAATCAATAAAACATGACAGAAATACTAAGGAAAACGTGTGAAAGATTTAAAGGCATTTGGAAAATGAAGATATCCATATATTCAAAGGTATGAAAATATACTCAACATCGTTAATTGTCAGAGGAATGCAGATTAAATTCCCAATGAGATATGACTATATGAACACCAGAATGGAAGAACAAAAACAGACATCTGACGAAAATTCCCACCGCCAAGTAGAACTGCAAATCTCAGACACTGACGCTGAGGGGAGTGCGAAGGAAAACCAGTTTGGAGCCCATTTAGCTGACTCTGACAAGGCTCGACATGTACAGACCCTACGACCCATGTCTTTCTTCTAGGTCTATGCCCCCAAAAATGTATGTATGTGTGCGTCGAAAGACATACGAAATAATGTTTACAGGAACATTTAATAATAGTCCAAATCTGGAAATGGATGAAACATCCATCAACAGTAGAATGAATAAATAAATGGCAGTATACTCCTATAATAGAATGCACACTACACAGCCATGAAAATTAGTAAACTATTTCTACACACAATAACATGGATGATATTCTATAAGTATAATATTGAGTGAAAACATCTCGACATAGTAGAGTACACACTGTATTACTTAACTTAGTAGTCCACAAGTAGGATTTTTAAATTTTTTTTTTAGGAAATTAGAAGTGAAAATAGAGATTATTTTTGTGGGTAATGCTGGGAGGTGGGGCAAGTCTTCTGGAAACCTTGTCATGTTAACTTTCTTCATCTTAATGGTGGCTAACAGTGTGTTTACCTTGTCAAAGTTCTTTAAACTGTACATTTGTGATTGTTTAGTTTTTCAGCATTTTATACTTTAGTAATAAAAATTTACTTAAAATTTAGGGCTACCTAACTTGGTTTTCAAAATAAAGAAGAATACCGTAAGAAATTTCCCATTGTTGGAGACAGGGTTAGGGTTGAGTTTATTAGTTTACCTTCTGAAACAGGAAGACCAATTTAAGGAAACAAGTCCCCAGAGCCCATTTTCAAAGCTATGTACCCAAAAGTTTTCTGAAAAAAAAGTTACCTAAAACTTTGTTAGTATTCGTGAACGCTAAACTAGCTTGCAAGACAATTGAGGAGTGAAATTAAATTATTACTTTGTGGGAAAATACTGAATTACTATAATAGTACTTTTCACAGGCAACTCGTGACAAAATTTTAATACTGGCACAAACTTTGAGACTGCTGAGAAAAATTAATCCCTTCTTTTTACTGATACAGAGGCTATTGTGTGTAAAGGCAAAGTTACAGAAATTAGTAGCTGCTAAGCTGGGACCAGACCCAACTCACTTGCCTCATGATCCAGTGCTTTCTCCAGAACCTGGGTATCCATGGCTAACATATTGGGGCTGAGATAACTTCTAGGAACGTTGGAAAGCAATTTCCCTTTTCCTCCAATTTTTACTTGTCCCAAGGAGTTGTAAAATGATCTTGGCACCTAATTTAAAATGTATCTTTTCCATAATTGTTGCTTAAAAATTCTAAGGAAAAAACCTATACCAATATATAAAGACTCTATATCCTTCCATCGGTCACCAGAATTCATTACAGCATTTTCCCTCTGAAGTAGTTATATCGCAGCTGTCCACTCCGTAAATGTAATGTTCAGTTTACATCCATTATTTGGAATCCCTTGAGAATTTTTCTAAAGAAAATGTGAATAGCACTCAGAAGTCTTTTTCATACAGTCAAGTCTGGGAAGTCTGGGAATAAAAATGTTTATAATTGCTGACATTAAATTAACAAACAAAACAAAATATAGTAGCTAAAAATAAACATAGGAAGAACCCTTAATAAGACCAACTAGAACTTATGTTTATAGACTTAACTGCCTGAATAGGCTTTAAAAAATTGTTACTGATGGTACAGCCACTTTGGAAGACAATTTGATGCTTTCTGACAAAACTAAACAAACTCTTACCATACAATCCAGTAATAGTACTCCTTAGCATGTATGCCGGCTGGTGGCATAGTGGTTAAGTTCACACACTCAGCTTTGGGGGCCCAGGGTTCATAGGTTCAGATCCCAGGTGCAGACCTAGCACCACTCATCAAGCCATGCTGTGGCGGCGTCCCACATAAAATAGAGGAAGTTTGGCATAGATCTTAGCTCACGACCAATCTTCCTCACAAAATAAAAACAGTTGAAAACTTATGTCCACACAAAAACCTGCACGGAGATGTTTATAACAGCTTTATTCATAATTATCAAAACTGGAAAGCAACTAAGATGTCCCTGGGTAGGCAAATGGATAAATAAACTGGACCATCAAGACAGTGGAATAGTATTCAGTATTAAAAAGAAACACACTATCAAGCTATGAAAAGACGTGGAAGAAACTTAAATGCATATTATTAAGTGAAAAGCCAATCTGCAAAGTCTACATACTGTCTGATTCCAACTATATGACATTCTAGAAAAGGCAAAACTGTGGAGACAGTAAAAGGATTCGTGGTTGCCAGGGGTTGGAGTAGGGGGTGCAGGATGAATAGGTGGAGCACAGAAGATTTTCCAGGCAGTGAAAATACTCTATGTGATACTATAATGATGGATACGTGTTATCATACATTTGTCCAAACGTGTAGAATGTACAATATCAAGAGTGAACCATAAGGTAGACTATGCACTTTGGATGATCATGATGTGTCAATGTAGATTCATCAGTTGTAACAAAGGTACTACTTTGACAGGGGATGTTGATAATTGGGGAGGCTATGCATGTCTAGGGGAGTATGGGAAATCTCTGTACATGCCTCTTAATTTTGCTGTGAACCTAAAGCTGCTCTAAAAATAAAACTAACTAAATAAAAATTTTAAAAATCATTACTGGGCTCATGTGTTATATAATAAATATTTTGTTTTATGTAGCGTTTGATTGCTAAACTAAGAGCTCATAGAGAAATTTTAATTTATGTAAATGTCGTTAGAAAAAAATAACTTCTGAGATTTCATCTGATGGGTAATATCGGTATAATCAATAACTTTTCAGTCTGATTTTCATTCTGTATATTATTATTGTTAGTTATTGGCAAATGAATAAAATCAATTCGATATTCACTTTCCTGTATCTTGGGCCCAGCAGAGTGATTTAGGTGACACTACTCAAGTCAAAGACAAGCGGTTGCTTCACCCATCATTGATATGGGTGTGAAGGTGAATTGGAACCATTTGTTAATCTGGGTAAACTATAGGAGAAATGGCTAACTGTGCTGTTCCTCTTCCTCTTCCTGTTATTTATTATTACTGTTAATTACATATATGGAGTTGCATACAGACTATAAATCTCTATCTGGGTTCTAGAATGTTAGAACCAAAAGGGACTTCTTAAAGAGCCATTTCTTTCCCTTTGTAGTTGAGAGAAGAGAGACCCTGAATAAGAAAATGAGATTATAAAAGGCAGGGTCGAACTGCCAAGAACTAAGAAGTTACCTGCGTCCCAATACAGTGTTCTAATTTATTTATTTTCCCTCTCAAATTTAGTTCACTTTCTTCACCAGCCTAATGTAAAATGTTGGAACCCGCATTGTCATTGCCACCTACTGTATAAACTTAGGCTAATCTTTGCACAAGATCCAAATCTACTTATGTAAAACTAAGTGATGACCGCATTAGTATATAATTAATTCATTTAAATGCGCCATGGCTGCATTTCTAGAAAAAAAAATCCCTCATATGTCATATAGGTATTCATTTCATGATTATTTTACACTTATTCTCATGGAGTCTTTTCAGATAAACTCTTTTGTTCTTTGACAGAATCCAAAGCTAATTATGTCAGTTAGTTAATGGATTTTCTGGGTCTGTGTGATGAGAAACAAAGAAAGAGACGACTAATTTAGTAGTTTCATTTTGCTTGATGAAAGTAGATAAAAGAGATAAAATGTGGCCAGGATTGTTAAAATTCTCAGATCTTACTTATTTAAGTGCTAGTTTAAAAGGCCCGTGAAGGAGGATGTGTGCCCCTCTACTTGTCTTTATGACCACAGTTCCTGGTCAAGCGCCTGGCTCATAGTAGAGGCTGATCAGTCTTGTTTAATTAATTAATTAGCCCCAGCGTATGTTTAGTACAAGGTTTGTATTTAAGCACTATTTAAGAAGACTATTCTATTTGCAAGATATATGTATCTTATCTATTTTCTTATTAAGAATGTCGTAACTCTTTGAGATACATTTGACTGATTTTTTTACAATGAGGGTTTTGAATCTCCCAGAGGTTAGGGAGTTTGGTGAGATTCATGGCTGAATTACAGGTTTACGGGCCATTATTTGACTGTCAGGAAATAGTTTTTTCTTTTCCACTGTATATCAGGCACTTGCCATTATTTGTATAATGCTGGATAAAGATCAGTAAACAAATTGATTCATGCATTTAAGAAACAGTATGAATACCCACTTTTTATGCTCCAAATTCCAATTGTTTCTTGCTGGTATATCAGAATCAGTTGCTTTTTGTATATTAACCTTGTACTTGACAGTTTCACTATATCCACTTACTATTGGTTCCAGGTTTTTACTCCTCCTCCTCCTCCTGTTCCTCCTCCTTCTCCTCTTCCTCCTTCTTCTTCTTGATGATGAATGTTTGGGATTTTCTACAAAGACAAACACGTGACCTGTGAATACCAACAGTTTTATTTTGTTCCTTTCCAATCTGTATACCTTTTGTTTCATTTTTTCGTTTGTTGGTTTTGCCTTATTGCAGTAGCTAGGAGCTCCAGGACCATGTTGCATAGGAGATGAAGGGCAGGATATCCTTGCCCTCTTCTTGATCTTAGACAGAAAGCATCCAGTTTCTCAGGATTAAGTATTTTAATGAAAGGTTTTCATAGATATTCTTTATCAAGTTGAGGAAGTTATACTTTGTTTCTAGTTTGCAAAGAGTTTGTATCATTAGTGGGTGTTTAATTTTGTCAAATGCTTTTCAGTGTCAGTTGATATGATCACAGGGTTTTTCTTCTTTAGCCTTTGATGTGGTGGATTACATTAATCAACAAATGTTGAACCAGACTTGCATC
Source organism: Equus quagga (assembly GCF_021613505.1). Taxonomy (NCBI): domain Eukaryota; kingdom Metazoa; phylum Chordata; class Mammalia; order Perissodactyla; family Equidae; genus Equus; species Equus quagga. The sequence goes on from NC_060268.1 coordinate 137,879,496, forward strand.
CCTGGGATAAATCCCACTTGGTAGGGATGTATATTGTTTTCATACATTGAATTTGATTGACTGATACTTCCTTGGATATTTTTGCACCTCTCTCATGGAAGACATTGGCTTCAAATCCCTCTCATGTCCTTTTTCTGGTTTCCTCTGTTGATTTTGGGCTTCGCTAAATATTCCTCCTCAGAGAGATCCCTTATCTTGCAGATATTTCAGTTGTAGTCCTTTATTTTCATTCTGGAATTCTGTTTCTGTGTTGGGAAGGTATGGGAGAGGGTACATGTTCTGTAATTTTATGATTAAATGTTAGTTTTTTAGTGGGCCTATGCCTCTGGAATTTGATCTTCACATGAGTTACTCTAGTGGTTTAGCTAGTTTTGTTTGTTTAGGTAAAATAGAAAGGTTAGATGATGCTGGAGTGATAAGAATGCCCCTCTCCATTTGGGCTAAGCCCTGGGAGACTCTTTTCCCCTGTAATGTAGTCTTTTTATATGGAGAATGCTCTGGGCATGTTTCACAATGAATACTCTTCCTCTGCTCCTGCCAGAGGTAGAAGATGATCTCTCTTGGATCTTCACATTGGTAACCTGGTGGGCTTCATGGAGGTAAAGCTCATGAAAGTATGGGAACTTACTGAGACTGTAATCCTCAGGAGCTTCTCACTCACACAACTCCTCATTCAGCCTCCAGCAGTTTATCAATAATACCGTTTAAGTGTACCTAGTAGTTTATGTCTCCAGTGACTTCTGCTCCAGGTAAGAGGATCTAGGCTGAGATTCTCTAGATCTGTCTTTCTAAGTTTTAGTGTGGTTGCACTGCAACTTTAGTTCTTTGATGGGTCCCCACAAAAAGTTTTTTTTTTTTTTTTTGGTGAAGAAGATTGGCACTGAGCTAACATCTGTTGCCAATCTTTATCTTTTTGCTTGAGGAAGGTGGTCCCTAACCTAACATATGCACCAATCTTCCTCTATTTTGTATGTGGGATGCTACCACAGCATGGCTTGATGAGTCGTGCTTAGGTCTGTGCCTGGCATATGAACCCACAAACCCTGGGCCGCTGAAGTGGAGCATGTGAACTTAACCACTATGCCACAGAGCCTGCCCCAAGAAAAGTTTTGAGACGTGTGAGATGAAAGAGAAGAACTTAAGGTAACTTCTGGATTTGGGACTTGAGGAACTGGATGAAAGTTTTACTTGAATGGGGAAAACTGGGGTGGACGATTATTAGCAGGGAGAGAATACCCGGGAGTGTGTTGCAGACGTGTTAATCTGAGATGTCTGTTAGACATCGAGATGAAGGTGTTGTGTGTGCAGTTGAATATATAAGTCTGAAAATCAGGGAAGAGGATAGGACTGGAAATACTAATTAAGTAACCGTAAGTGTGGAGACAGCTTCAGAAAAATATCCAAGGAGAAAGTCTTTGATGAATACAGAAAAAATGCTAAAAGAAAATGTGCCCTTCCCTTGAATGAAAAAGAAAAAAAAAAAGAATCTCATGGAGGTAGCAGAAAGCATTTGGTGTGCAGGATTCTGCAGTGCAAAACAAACAGAAAGTTATAAAGTGCAAAGATTAGCTCAATGCCAGGCAAGGTGTTTTGGGAAGAATTTTCTCCCCTCTAACGAGTATATGCTATCTAACTTCTTCGACAAAGAACATATTCCAGAGAACATTTCCACTCAGTTATATTAAAATAGAAGAAAGGGCAAACGGGGAATTGAAATGCATGCACTTTAGAAAAGGCACATAAAGCTGAACAATTTTTAACTTTAAAAGAGCAGTTCTCATCTGTGGCACTAATGTTTATTCAGTAATTTCCATTTTTACCACCTGCAAAACTGAGGTCACCTTATTTTAAAAGATAAGGAAATAAAGGATAATACAACACCAAGAGACGAAGTATGGCTGTTGAAACCAGAAGAGGAAGCACAGAGAAATGTGAAAAGGACCTTTAAAAGTCATTTTCTTTCTTTCTTTCTTTTCTTTTTAATGTGATTCATCCTTTGCAAGGGTTCTTTGGTTTGGCCTACGTATTTGAACTGTATGGAAAGTAATCCTAAGTTTTGGAAGGTTCAAGTTGCCATGATTTCTGACTTGGCTCTGATTTTTCTGCCGTGTCTGGAGTTATCTTGATGCTCTGGACCAACTACTTTCCCTGCCTGTATAATCGTGCTATAGTCCCGTAGTCCATTGTGGTTTTAGGCCAGCTTAAGTGAGTTGAAGAACGGGGAAAAAGATTCTGACTATGAGAAACGGTCATATAGATGAGATGTCCAGGATTTCGGGTCTGTGATAAATAAACGGTCAATGATCTGAGGAGTTGTAATATTTTGCTTCACTCTAAATAATGTGAAATGAGGAAAACCCCTTCTCATGGGTATATATCCTTGGGCTGTCCAACCCTACAGTCTTAACTTGCACAAAGAGAATCAGCCCTGGATATTCACCGGCCCCCTCACCATTTCAGTCACCTTTCTGAAAAATCTATGTAGACTGTATACCAGCCGGAAGAGACAAAAGAGAAATTTACAAAGACATGTACTTGGTTTGCCTGTCTACAGTCTAAGTGGATATCTGTGAGAATACTTTTCCAGAATAATTAGAATAGACCTATAGGATTCCTATGGTTGTGGTTCAGAGCCATGCTCTTCGCAGATCCAAAATCTGTTTTATTTCTTACTTTTTACTTGGTGAGGTTTTTTGGTTGTTGCTGAGGAAGATCCACCCTGAGCTAACATCTATTGCCAATCTTCCTCTTTTTTTGTATGTGGGTCACCACCAGCATGGCTATTGATGAGTGGTATAGGTCCGTGCCTGGGAATCGAACCCAGGCCACCAAAGAGGAGTGGGCTGAACTTAACCACTATGCCACCTGGGCTGGCCCTACTTGGTGAGTTTTTGTCATTAGAAGACTTCCTTTTCCTTGTAGGTTGCTGCTGGTAAAGTTTTAGCTAATTTTATTATTATTTGTTATTTTTTTAGATATTAGACAAGGTAGATTCTGCAGTTTTATATCACTCTGCCACGTCTATTCTTTTCCCCCTCCAGTTGGCTGTGAAGATAACAGTTGCTGTAAAATAAACATTGGAAAATAAAAGTCAATGAAACCATGCAATAAACAGGAAAGTAAGGTGCTGTAAAGGAAAGTGTAGCGGCTTTAGCGTCAGCCAGATGAATCTCAGGCTTTTTCGAGTAATGACTGTGTGACTTTGGCAAGTAATGTAATTGCTCTGGACATAAACTTTATCATAGCACTAATAAAACAACTAAATGAACTATGTATGGCATCTAGTATGGTGATCAACATGTTAAGTTTCAAGAAACTATATAAATACTATATAGTCACTATATAAATACACTACATTTAGCTTTGCATAATTCTGTCATTGTTTTACCATGGGAATAACAAGACGGCATATTCAACTTACTTGAAAGGTTTTAAAAGAATTTCAAACTAAGAAGCTAGAAATCGACATCTATTTTATTAACAATCAGCTTTCTATTTTGTATAAGATATTTTTGCTGCACTGCCTCCCAGCCACTCAACTTGTCTGTAATTAGAGCTGTAGCTGCCGAGGACGGCTCTCCCTCAGCTTTAACCAATATACTAACTATGACACTTGCTATATAGCTATCAGCCAGTAGAATGTTTTCTCTTCACTCCTCACTATTAAGGAAAATTAATCCCGTTCTCTTTTACACAAGAAGGACAACAGGAAACATTTACTGTTGCCCCAGGCTATGTTAACTATCGTGATTTCAGTAACAGTATGGTCTGCAAGATCTTTATTTTTTCGACTTTCTGAGGAATATCATGCTAGTTCATTATAAGAGAACGTGAAGTTAACTGGCTCTAGTGATCAGGCAACCACATGTAGGATAGATGCATGGCAGAATGTGGGAGAAAAATGCTATGTAGATTAAAGTGTTGCCTCATCAAAAAAGTATTTAGGGATTCAGTGTTTCAAAGTGTTATCAGAACGTTCGCTTAGAGGTAAAGAGCAAGTTGTTGCACCTTGAGCCTCTACAACAGAAGCATAATTCTTAGTGTCTTTGGATTTGGGAGATAATATATACTGTATTTGGGTATACTGCTGAAGACTACTAGATGATGCAAAGATATTAGTTCTGAGTGGGACCTAGAAGACAGTGGGCTCTGCATCAGTTCCACACTACAGTATAAACTATTTTGTGCTTAAAACATGTTATGCTAGACTATCTATCTATCTATCTATCTATATATATATATATTTACTATGTTGTTACAGATATCCGTGGTGAGTATAGGAGCTTTAAGCTTTGTGGAGTCTTTGTCATGCCTCAAAAAGGTTGCAGAGCAAGGCCATGTCATTTATAGCAGAAAACTACTTGCCATAAGCAAAATAGTTCTCTTGGTGAGCTACTGGACCTCAGTAGCAGACTGAAGTACTGATGATGTCACATTTGACCATAGCTGCCTATAAAATGTTGGGAAACTTGAGAATCTCTAAGATTTAAGGGCATGCAGTTACAATAACAATCTTCTGTAAAATAGAAATTGTCCATTTTTTATTAGGCTGAACAGGTAGCATGTTTACAAATTGTTATATGAACAGGTAGTCCAGACTCTCACATAACCTGCCTTTTTGCACTGACACCTCTCCCTTATCTACATCTGTGTCGTCATAGGGAATTCTCTCTGACTACCTAACAGAAGTGGAAAATTTCTTGGACCTAGATAATGGGTGAGTTTGCCTGGTATGTTGATGTGAGCTAAAAATGGAATGCTGCACAGTACTTACCTTAGAAGCCATCCTAAAAGATAGCATGGGCCATGGACCTTTCCAATGAGCATTTCTGTGAGTAGTTTACTTGGTCTTTCACATTGTCTAAGGTAGGGATATACATGGACTCAGGCAATGGTCAATGGCTTGATTATTCAGTCATGAGTATAAAATGGGTGAGATCAAAAAATCAATATAAGGAAGTCTAGGAGGAGGAATATAGATAGACTTATGGGGGGAGCACAAAGCATGTAGATCTTACGTCTTCTGTAAGTGCTCACCAGAGAGCATCCACTATATAGAAGTCACTTAACAAACAGGTGGTCATGATGACAGCCAACCTGTCTCCTTAATTACTCCTTATGCAAAAGTTTCATGACTACAGGGGACATAGTAGCAGGCAGGGTTGTATAATACGTGGACCAAACAACATAAGCACTTTCTCATTAAGAACAATCTAGGTACTACCTTGATTGATCCCTCTCTCAACCAAGAGCAATGGTTGACCAATGATGACCCTTCAATATGGTACCATAACTCAAGGAGACCGACCAGTCACATACTGAGAAGTTAGTTACATCAGACCCATTTCACCCTGGAGGCAACAGGCAATCATCTATTCGGGATTTCCTTAACTTCTGTAGCTCTACTTGTACTACTTGCTAAAGACCTACAGAATTTCTTATTTACCAACAAGGGATACCACATAACATCTTCCAGACTAAGGGACTCATTTTATGGCAAATGAAATACGACAATGAGTAAGTAATCATAGCTCTACCTATTACTCCATATACTGTCTCATCAGGGAAAAAAAAAACTTGCCTAGTAGAACACTGTAATGACCTGTTAAGAGCTTTGTTAAGCTGCTATCTTGGAAACGGCACCCGCTATATGGTACACTACATAACCAGCTATGGATCTGTTTCCTCGGTATCTAGACTAACAAGTAAAGGAACAAAAGACTAGAGGCAAGTTTGGTCCTTCCTAGCATGACTTCCAGAAACCTACTTGAGAATTTGTGCTTCTGACCCTGTGAATTTAGGCTCTCCAGGATTAGAGGCTCTTTCCAAGCAGGTGAGAGATTCTTCCCAAAAAAGATACAGTGAGATGTTCACTAAGCCTGGAATTATGACTACTGCTCAGTTATTATGAACTCCTCATGCCAGGGGGCCTCTGCCTTTGTGGGGTAATCCAAGCTAAGGCCTACTATTTATTTAGTTTAGTGTCAAAATATTTATACTCTTGAAAATGTTCATGTTTCAAGAAAGCTTATAAATGTGAAGTCGCATTAAAATATGTTGTAATTTCCAAAGTCAGACTTTAAATATCCACACAATAAAACACTTATTTTGAAGTCATCATACACTTAATACAAGAGTAAAAAATTCTATCTAATCAAATTGAAGTAGAGATTTTACTTTATCACTGATAAAAGATAGCTTTCTTCTATACAAGACAGGGTGGAAGGAGGTCTAGCTTTCAAAAGCCACACATGCACACACACACGACAAATTTCTTCAAATAGTCCTTACCTTTTCTGCCTTGCAACTAGCCCAGAAATCAGGAATAGACCGTGAGATAAAATTCAGCTATCCAGTCAGTGAGTTCGTTTCTAGTACTGAATCTGAAATTGTGGAACAGAATGCTTTCCCCGTGAGGAGGAATTCCATATTAATCAGAAAGTATAGGAGAACCAGCCTAGTGACGTGATGCTTTCATTTCTAAAGACATATGCAGCTTGTTTATGGAAAAATTAAGTAACTTCCTCCCAGAACATACTTAATGACTAACTCTTCTAAGCCAAGGCCGCCTGTATTAGTCAGGGTTCTCCAGAGAAACAGAACCCATATATGTATATAATAGGTGTTGGTTCATGTGATTATGGAGGCTGAGAGGTCCCACAATTTGTCTGCAAGCTGGACAACCAGGAAAGCTCTTGCTGTAATCCAGTCTGAGTCCAAAGGCCGAAGGACTAGGGGAGCTGATGTCTGAGGGCAGGAGAAGATGGATGTCCCAACTCAAGCAAATGGAGCAAATTTGCCCTTCTTCTGCCTTTCTGTTCTATTCAGGCCCTCCATTGATGGGATGATGCCCATCTGTATTGGTGAGAACAATCTTCTTTACTCAGTCTACCAATTCAAATGCAATCTCTTCCAGATATATCCTCACAGGCACCCAGAAATAACGTTTTACCAGCTATTTAGGCATCGCTCTGCCCAGGCAAGTTGACATAAAATTAACCATCACACCCTCTAACTATGAATATAGAAAGGAATGTCCTATACCACAATGCTTAAGTCTTTTTATGGAAGCAATGACAGATAAAACATTTACAGTGAGTACTTCCTGTTTGTTTCTCCCAAACTTGTGATACCCGTATCTAGATGTCTATACTTAAATTTCCCTTGAAGTGAGATGACACAATGTGGTATCTGTGGCCTACAACATAAGTAAGCCTTCTGTCTCTACCTTCTACCCTGTCTTGTGTAGAAGAAAGCAAATGCTCCTTGCATAAAATAAATGTGTGACAGCCATGCAAAGCAGATTTTCTTCATCTGCTCTTCTGACATCTTATTTGCACATCAACAAAGGGATTCTAGTCTGGTAATAGATAAAAAGATATGCTTTCTTTCTCCGTTGCTTTCTTCCTCTTCAAGATTTTGTATTTAATTATGCATTTATTGAGTCTTTTATTTCATTTGAAAGACAATGGATTGATGCCATAAATCCTAATCAAATTAAAATTATGCTACCATGTAATTAAACCAATTTGAAAATGATTGTTTCTAGAAGACATTTTTGTGTAATGGGATCAGTAATGAGTAGTCTATTCTGAATATGAACACCTCAAAAAAGATGAATTACAAGTATTTTGACAAAGCATTCTTTTATTTATAGGGTCTTCATCAATCACCTAACAAACAATGCCACTGAATATTTAATAAAAATACTTAACAGATATTTAGGTAGAAATTATTAAATCATTTGTATGCTTCTTTTTGCACTATGCTAATTTCACAAGATAGCTGAATGTCTATGAAAAGAATGTCTTTATAATTTGAAATTCAAGCAGCTCCTTTTATTATGAGCTTTCAGTATGACCCATTTGTAGTGTACATAGGTCAGGCTAGTGTGCTAATGTCTCTTTTAATTAATTTCCCCGTTTAACCACATCTTCCCTGAAGAAGATGCACGCACAGTTCAGTTTACCTCCCGAAAGTTCCTCTAACCCACCACCCACAAGTATGTGGAAGTTTATGTAAATTTTTGCCATAGCATGTTTTTGCATTTAATTTTTCTACCCTGGAAGATTTTTTTTCATTTTTACCTTCCTAAGTAAAATTTGAACTCCCTGAATATATTTGCCGTTCCTTAATTTTTGTGTGGTTATCTGTATATGAACTGGTAGGTATTATGTATTAGATCCTCAATAAATATATGTTGAGTAAATTATTCAGGGAGTAAATGTGAAGGAGCTGGATGATTTTATTTATTTGCTTGATCCCAAAATTCACAAAAGTAGCTTAAGAATTTTTTCCCCATATCAGCTGCCAAAAAACAAAGAATAAAAGAAAAGAAAAAAAGACAAATTTGTCAACTCTGAATTAGTATTCGTTTAATTATTTTCGTTTTTAACCTGCAAACATTAATCTAAATAATGTGTTCAAAAGTTTCTTGGATAAGCTCCCTCCTCTTATTTCAGTTGATTTTATTTATATTATTTTTGAGTATATGGATAGTTCATGTGGTTTTAAAGATGGAATTGTACCACACTGTGTGCCCTGAGAAGTGTCACACCTTGACCCCCTATTCTTTCTCTATTGCTCTCATTCTCCATTCTTCTACCCATTTCCACCCATTCACCCCTGTAGGTAATCGATCTCATTAATTTCTGATTTACTCTTCCTGTGTGTGTATGTATGTATATACATATTTTCTCTTCTTATTTACATAAAAAAAGCATTGTATAAATATCCTTTTGCACTTTGCTTATTTCACTTAATGATATATAGCCTGGAAATCCCTCCACGTCAGCTCATAAATATCTTCTTTCCTGTTTTACAACAGGATGGTACTCCATTATGTGGATGAACCAAATCTTTTTCAACTACTCTTCTACATTTGAGCATTTAAGTTGTTTACAACATGTTGAAATCATAAACTTTACTGCTGTGAATAACTTTGTGCAGATGTGTTTTTATATTATTGAATTTGCATTTTCATGGTAAATTTCTAGATGCGAGTTGGAAGCTAAGCCCATATGTGTTTATTAGATAATGCAAAACGTCCCTTCGTAAGGGTTCTCTAATTTGTATTAGCACCACAAATGTATGAGAGTGCTTTTTTCCCTCAGCCTCACCAATAATTTTAATCATTTTTATTTTTTTTACCACTTTTAGAGACAAGAAATGATCTCTGTGTAATTGAAATTTGCACTTTTCTACTTGTGTGATTGAAATCTTTTCATATGTTTAAGGGGTATATTTGTATGTTCTTTGTGAATTGTCTGTTTACCTCTCTAACCTATTTTTCTATCTTGAACCCATTAATTTAAAAAAATGTTAACACCTTTATTGATTTAGAAATCACGTTATAGGAATGCTTCAAAGTGTACAATAGAGCGGTTTTTAGTATGTTCACAGGGTTATATAACCATCTCCACAATCAACTTTTGAACATTTTCATCACCTCAAGAAGAAACTCTGTACCCATTAGTAGTCATTCCTCATTTACCCTGAATCCTCCATCCCCCACCAGCCCTGGGCAACCACTAATATACTTTCTGTCTCTGTGGATTTGCCTTTTCTGGATATTTCATGTAATTTAAATGAAATAAAGTTCATCTATGTCGTAACATGTATCAGCACTTCTTTTTCATTGCCAAATAGTATTTCATCGTATGGACATACTACATTTTATTTATCCATTCATCAGTTGATGGATGCTTGAGCTGTTTCCAGTTTTTGGCTATTATGAATAACATTGCTGCAAACATTCAGGTGCTAGTTTTTGTGTGGATGTGTGTTTTCTTTTGGGGGACGTATACACTTAGGGGTGGAATTGCTGGATCACATGACAATTTTAACTTTTTAAAGAACTGGCAAACTGCTTCAAGGTGGCTGCACCATTCTACATTCCCACCAGCAGTGTATGAGGGTTCCAATTTCTCCACATCCTCACCACCACTTATCTGTTTGTTTTAATTATAGCTGACATAGTGGGTATGAATGAAATGAAATGAAATTTCATTATGGTTTTTATTTGCATTTCTCTGATGACTCCTGATGTTGAACATTTATATATCTTCTTTAGAGAAACGTCTTTTCAGATCTTTTGCCCAGTTGAAAAAAAATTAACAGACTTTGTTTTCCCGAAAAGTTTTAGGTGCACAGCAAAACTGAGAGGAAGGTAGAGAGATTTCTCATATATTCCCTGCCCCCACACATGCATAGACTCCCCTGTAATCAGCATCCTCCATCATACTGGCACATTTGTTATAATCCATTAATCTACATTGAGACATCATAATCGCCAAAAGTCCACAGTTTACCTTAGGTTTCGCTCTTGGTGTTGTACATTTTATGTCCTCGGACAAATGTATGATGACACATACCCACAATTACAGTAGCTTCATTGCCCTAAAAATCCTCTGGGCTCTGCCTGTTCATCACTCCTTCCCCCCTAACTCCTGGTAACCACTGATACTTTACTGTCGCCATAGTTTTGCCTTTTGCGGAATGTCATATAGTTGGAATCATACTTTATGTAGGCTTTCATATTGGCTTCTTTCACTTAGTAATATGCATTTAACTTTCCTCCATGTCTTTTCATGGTTTGACAGCTCATTTCTTTTTAGCAATGAAGAGTATTCCGTTGGCTGGATGTCCTAGTTTATCCAGTCAACTACAGAAGGACATTTTGTTTGCTTCCAAGTTTTGGCAATTATAAATAAAGTTTCTATAAACATCCGTGTGCAAATTTTTGTGGGAACATAAGTTTTCAACTCCCTTGGTTAAATACCAAGGAGTGAAATTGCTGGATTGTATGGTAAGAGTATGTTTAATTTTGTAAGAATGTGCCAGACTGTCTTCCAAAGTGGCTGTACCATTTTGCATTCCACCAGCAATGAATGAGAGTTCCTGTTGGTCCATATCCTTGCCAGTATCCATCAATTTTTAAAGAATAAAATATTTAATGATCCAAATGGCTTCCTGTGGATATTTATTTTCTAAAACTGATTGTCACTTATAGTTGACTTGCAAAAGTATCTAATATAGTAATCTGAATAAGGTTAGGTTTGTAGATTTTTCAAAAGTTGTGTGAATTAGCCAGTATCATTTATTCTACAGAGTAGATCCAAAGAACACATTATGGGTCAATTTATATTCAAATTTAGAGCTTTCCCAAATATGAAATGTTCATGTTGCAAACAAACACTCTTTGGGGAGACTAAGCTGTTAATACATTATCTCTTGTAGATGGGCAATAATACTTCCATATTCCAGTAACCCTGCATATGAATTAATAGGTATAAGCATATTAATGTGAAATTTGAGTAATTGTGTGCATGTTAGAGAGTTCTAGCTGCATTACATAAATGAAATTCAGTATGTGATTAGATAGTCCAATTAATCTTTTGAGCTATGCCGCTTGTGCTATCAGTTACAGCTTAATGTTTTTATTAGTATCATAATCTGTAATGAATTATTTGTATATTTTTTCCTCGTCTGTTCACATACTAATAAAATGATGTGTAATTCTTCTATCAATCTAAGAAAGTATTGTATGCTTCCAATGACATTCTAAGGTGATTTTCTGCTTACTGACTTGAAAAGGCAAAATTGACAAATCTGTGGTTTATGTCTGGAAACTTCTGATCCTTTCCAATGTTAGTAAAGATATGTAGATACATTTTCCCCAAAATTGAAGTGTTTGAAACACCAGAGCTATTTACAAAGACAAATGTGAACATTGCCTCGACTTGAGCAAATGATACTTCCAGAGAATAAACATACATGTATTTCTCATAATTAGAAAACAATTAGGCTTATTCCTTCTATAGCTATATCATGAAGAAAGCTACTTTCGCTTTTGTAAAGGAGGCAGTTTGGTTTTCTGGCCATTGAGTCTTATTGACAGTTGAGATTCAAAGAGAGATCACTGGATTTAAAATTGTTAGATCTCATAGACTCATGATCCTGTTGATAGGACACTGTGGGAGAGTGGCAGTTTGACTGAGTCCTTAAGTTAGACATTTAATTAATTAGTTAATTAAATGAATATGAAACTAGTTAGTTAATTATAGCTTCCAGAGAGTGGGGTTTAAAATATAAGATTATATAAGAAAACCGGACTGACTTAATTTTCTTTATTTATTAGCTAAAAATATTATCACATACTTCATAGAGATTTTGGAGAGATTAATTCAGGTATTTTTTGTCTATGTGTGAGGAAGATTGGCCCTGAGGTAACATCTGCAGCAGTCTTCCTCTATTTTGTATGAGGGATGCTGCCACAGCATGGTTCGATGAGCAGTGTGGAGGTCAGTGCCTGGGATCCAAACCTGTGAACCCCAGGCCACCACAGTGAAGTATGTGAACTTAACCACTACACCACCAGGCCTGCTCCCTAGATAATGTTTTTAATATGACAGGAAAATTGGAAAATAAATGGAAGTGACTATTATTATCATTCTAAATATCAAGATCGTTATTGTAGTTTATATGTTATTAGTCACTACACTGTAAAGAATTTGGTATTTATGAAAAAGCAAACAAGATTTCTACATCAGTAAATGTCTATCCTTAGAGAGATATATGTAGTATATTAATATATATCCTTTGTGTGTGTGTTTGTGCAGATATGTGTGGTGTGCGTGTGTGTATATATATATATATATATAACCATGCCTGTTTTTACTCTATAGTAAATAATTTATTTTTCTATTTTTAAAAATTTTTTTAAAGATTGGCACCTGAACTAACAACTTTTGCCAATATTCTTTTTTTTTTTTGCTTTTTCTCCCCAAATCCTCTCGGTACATAGTTGTATATTTTAGCATTTTAGTTGTGGGTCCTTCTAGTTGTGGCACGTGGGGCACCGCCTCAGCATGGCCTGATGAGCGGTGCCATGTCCGCGCCCAGGATCCAAACCTGCAAAACCCTGGGCTGCCAAAGCGGAGTGGGAGAACCTAATCACTCGGCCACAGGACCGGCGCCCATAGTAAATCATTTGAAGGGCATCTTGTTTTGGTGGATTAGAGGCATAGCTATAAATAGTGGCTATAAATAGCCATCTATAGAAGTATAGCTATAAATAAATAATTAAATAGTCATTATTCACAGCTCACAGATAGCTTTTGGGTTTTCCCCCAGAAAGCCATCACTTTTGTTTTCTTAATCTTATATCTTAATCTTAATAATCAGACATCCTCATATAGACTTTAGCTTATGAGGAAGCAGAGCTCTTCCATATGTGTTCCTGTGGGGTACTTGGGGCAGGCAAGTGTGTTTAAATACTTCTCTTAGGAAATGGGTTTAATCAGAAAGCGTACGGGCTGCAAGAAGCCCGGGCTTCAACGAGTAAGGCAGGCCACTCTCTCCATGAGCAGCCCTCTGAGGGCAAGGTGGGCTGAGATGGCTGTTTGGTCTGCTCTGCGAGTCTCTTAGGCACCATCTTTCTGGCCCTGTTCAACCTCTAAAGAATTCACTTCCATTTCAGCTAAGTGAGGCGGCTTTTACATAAAAGAAACATCCTAGGGGATGTTCAGTACCGATTGAACTGTCCTCAGAACTGCTTTCCTTTCCTCACTGTTTACCTTCCCTGGTCTTTTGTAAGGCTTTCTGATTTCCCACCCCATGTCCCTCTAACCTCTCTTATTGTCCAGCCCTGTTTCAGTTGAGCATTTTGACTTGATGCGAAACTTGGTGACATTTCTGATTCAGATATTGTCTTTCCTCTACGGCAGCACATCATTAGGGCCTAATTGGTCATAAACAACTCTTCCATTAAGCAGATGTTCAGGGTGCTTATGGCAGCCCATCAAGGCAGCCACAAACAGGCATTTTTGAGCCCTGTGGTGTGCTTTGGACCCGGCAAAAGGAGTGGAGGAGATAAGCATCTTTGTCAGACCCATTTGTCATGTGCCACCCACCAAATGACCCTTCCTCCTCTTCCAGCACACAAAACATTGCAAAAAGATACTGTAAAAAAGGTTGCAAAAAAAGGGATAAATTTCTACATAAAAATGGAAAGTTAAAAATACACACGTATATAAAATCATTGTGTTATGCACCAGAAACTAATATAATGTTAAATGTCAATTATATCTCTATTTAAAAAAATTATAAAAAAGTTAAATATAGGGGCAACCCAATGGCATAGTGGTTAAGTTCACATCCTCCACTTTGGCATCCTGGGATTTGTGGGTTTGGATCCTGGGTGTAGGCCTACACACTACTCATCAAGCCATGCTGTGGTGGTGTCCCACATACAAAATAGAGGAAGATTGGCACAGATGTTAACTCAGCAACAATCTTCCTCAAGCAAAAAGAGGAGGATTAGCAACAGATGTTAGCTCAGTGCCAATCTTCCACACCAAATATATATATATATATATATAGGGGCCAGCCCTGTGGCATAGTGGTTAAGTTTGCATACTCCACTTCTGTGGCCCAGGGTTCATGGATTTGGATCCCTGGTGTGGACCTATATACACCACTCAACAAGCCCTGCTTGGTGGCATCCCACATACAAAGTAGAGGAAGATTGGCAACAGATGTTAGCTCAGGGCTGATCTTCCTCACCAAAAAAAAAATAAAAGTTAAATGTAAAAAGAACATATTTATTAAAGTCCAAGAAAAATTAGACATCCATGTTAAAAGATTTTTTTTTGCTGGGGTTTAGGGGAAATTTTTTGCTGTCACAATAGCGGTATGAACAATAATAGAAAAATATTTACAAATCTTGAAGCTGCTCTCCTACGGGCAAAGCAATTTCACCCACTTTTCTCCAGTGACCCCTATATGTTGTCTTGTGAGATCATGGGTGTGTTCTTATTTTAGATTTCCTAAGAGGGACTCAAGGTTCAGAAAAGTTCAGAAAAAAGACTTGTCAATGTCAGACAAGAAGTGACCAGACTAAGATTAGACTCTAGGTTTTCTAAATTCAGCCATGTGAATTTTTAACTCTACCAAGCTATCTTTTCACAAGTGAAGGTGGAAGGCTCCTTCCTGGGGCTTGGTAAAGACTTCAGTTGAAGGCTGAACACCCCATTTATCTAAATTTAGTTTAGGTGACCCTAGGATTTCAATCTTCCTATCACTCAAGAACAACCATATTCCAGAGCATGAAATGCATCATGATGAGAGGTTGGGCAATAACATCCAGGGTCACAGAGAATAGAGGTGGAACCTGTTACTGTTTGCAGTGTTTCTTACTTCAAACTGGAGTTCAATTCCCCCTTCCTGATTATACATATTGACCCAGAATGACAGACCCATCTACCAGATCTGATCCTTTTGATAATGGTGTCAGCCCAGATTGCATGTAAACAGGCCTTGTGGCCCTGTTGTTTTTGAACACAAATCAGTTTTCTTGGGGTTCAGCACCATTATCTAGTCAGATTATTCAGTCCTGATTCTAGCCTTGGCCTATTCTAACTAGTACTTTGGCCCAAATCTCTTATAGTCAAGCCCAATGGCTTATATCAGTATTCATTTTAAACATTCAATTACACATCACTTCTCTGTATAATGCATTTTAGTGAGATATAGGCATATGGTATTCCTGAAAAGAAGTATATATAAATAATATTTTAAATGCATTTGAGAAATTTTTTAAGGCCGTTGGTTATTCTCATTATACCATTTTGTTTTGTTGTGCTTTTTTTAAGCAAATCATCATACCAAAATTATATCCAAGAAGAGAAAATTGGGTTCTAGGCTAATTTTTAAATTTACATTTCAAAATATGATGCCCTCCTCAGAGACTCTAATGGTCATTGTGTCAGTCAGATGGCTGTGTTCAACTACTAAGACTTTATAAAGGTTGTTTTATTTAAAAGAGACTCAGGCTTAGAGATTTCTTAAAGAGGGGATTGTACTTAAACCAAAGGTCAGCATACTACTTCTGTAAAGGGTCAGGTAGCAAATATCGTAGACTTTGAAAACCTTAGGGCTCTCCTACAACTGGTTGAAGACCTAACTCTGCCTTTGTTGCTGGAAGACAGCCAGGAAGTTGGCTGTGTTCCAATAAAATTTTATTTACAAAAACAGATGGTGAACCAGATTTGGCCAGTTCTTATCTGCCTACCCCTGATATAAACAGTTCTGCACTCTGTAGAAAGTTGATTTCACTAAGCATTAAGCAGAATAAAAACTGAAATGACCTACCTAAGAAACTAAATTTTGAAAATATTTTAGCAAATAAATCAACCTATTCCTGTTGTAAATCATTATTTTCATCTTTCCTACTTAAAGATTATATAAAAAAGCAAATCATATAATTCACTTAGAAATTTAGCAATTACCATGAATAATTTAAATTCCTCATTCGTGATGCTCAGGATTTGAGTCAGTTAGAGGATTTTGTTCTCGCATCTTCTGCCCAAAGGTAAGGATACAGAACGGCACTCATTCCTCTCACCGGCTGCACCAAATCAAATCTTCCTCTCAAGATGATTTAGGGGCAGGAAATTGACAAAAATTGTGAAGTAATTGAATTTTCAGTTTGATTCTGTCTACTTTTCCTTTCTCTCCCTATGTCCCCATTTTTGGTGCGGGAATCTTTCTTTTCAGCTACATGTTCTCATGTGACGACAACACTCCTGCCCTCCTGAGGCATTCTCCCAATGCCTGGGAAGCAACTTTTCTATATTCCCTTTCTGTGCCTTAAAACTTTAATTTGCAACATCAATTTGTTGAAGTGAGCTTTCCAATAGGGCAGTTATGTGATAATTATATAACTTATTTGCATTTTAATGAGGGATTCCTTAAGTTTCAAGGCTTGATTGAAGAAATTAGTCTCTGTTCATTGCCTTTTATAGGATCATGAACAGAAAGATCTGCAAGTGATTTCTCACAAACTACATAATTTTGTTAGTATCCTATTTTATTTACGTTTTATGACAGTCCTATTAAGGTGGTTGTTTGCAATCAAACCAATTCCCAAGATTCCCCTAACTACCATTCCAGTTCACAGGTAGAGGAAGTAGGATACCAGTCAGTCCCAAAGTGATTTATTTATTTGTTTATTAAGTATTGTATTTCCTGGTCATTTTATAAATGTATAAACCATTGGTCATTTGCATGGAATCTCTTGGGGTTCCAGATTGATATACTTTGATTCCCAGACTTTCCTTTTTCATTGAGATGTTGCCAAAAGAACATTTGAATGAAAAGAGGCAAAGGATTGATGATGCCTTTCTTGGGCCTTCCAGGAAACCTAAAGGGAGACAGCCAGGAGAGGGCGCTGATATCAGTTCCTGTGCCACCGGGACTTGTGCGGAACATTTAGGAAGATAAATACCAGAGCAATAGACAGAAGTTTGTGCGATTGGCAGTGGAGAGAACAAGATTTCTGCATTTCGTGTGTCTACATTTGTATCAGGACTGACCCAATAAAAGACTCAGAATCGGAGACTATGATCAGAGACTCTGCACAGTGGTAATGATAAGTGGATATGAACTGGTCTGAGAGGCGTCGCTATTCTAGTTACCTCTAGTTAAGTGCTGAACAGCGTGTTAGTGAGGGAGGATTTGTAGGTAACACCAGTATCTCGCTATCGTTCTAACTCCGTGTTATGTACAGCGAAAGCCTTAATCTATAACATCGTACTTCTTGATTTACATATATTGATGATTCTTAAGTATCTACTGACCACTTAAATCAAAATCACTGTGGTTCTGGCTTAGAATGCGTATCCTTGCACACCATCAGGACATTCTGAATTAGAATCTATGCAGTTGTAGCCCATCAAAGCTTCATTTAAACATATGTCAGGGGATTCTTGTGCATACTAAAGTGGGCAAATCACTGGCATATCATTCCATTAAATCCTTAGAATGGCATTTTGAAATAAGCTATTGTCCTTATTTTATAAATGAAAAGTTTAAGGTTGAGAGAGAGAATATAATTACTCTACCATCATCCCATACTGAGAACCGGTGCCCGTGTTTGAAAACAGGACTGCCTACAAAAATAACCAAAACATTGTGACATACTGGATACTGTGCAAATTGTATGCTACTTAGATGGCAAATTATAAAACACATACTTAACTGAATGAATTCTAAAGGCTAATTTTACCTTAATTGTTTGCATATTTTCTGCTTATATTTCATGTCAGTGTTTGTATTCTTTTTGCTTAATCCTTTTGTTGACCAAATGAGTTTCAAGCTAAATCTATCCAATCAGATATAATTAAATAGAGATTCTTAAAGAGGTCCAATGGACAAGGCACGCTTGTCCTACTGACTAAGGCATTCATTTCTCATTGTTATAAAAGCAGGTCAGAAGTTGAGCCTCCAATGTATGTAAATCCACAGAGAGCAAAGCTTTTCAGTTACTTCTATCATTCTTAAAATTCATCAGGTAGAGAGGGAAGACCAATAATGCTTTGGAAAGACGTGGAGCTGGTCTTGGAGTCAGCTGTGGTTGCAGCTGCCAGGATGCAACCACAGCTGACAAAGCATTGTTGGTGGCAACAGACACTTTCTTGCCTTGATTTGATAGAATGCCAAGTGGCAATTGCACTTTTTGGCTAGAAAAAGAACAGGCTCTATCGTTTCCCATCTGTTTACGTTGATACTGGGCAGGTGACACTTGGCAAGAAATTCAGCTTTCCAGGCAATGGAAATGATATCAGAACAGAAAAGATGCCATTTCTGCCCTTGGGTTTAAGCTTCAAAAATATAGAGTTGGAGGCACTTAATTGAAATCCATTGGAAGCTATGGAACAGAAGAAATATGTTTATACCCCCAAATCTCCACCTCCTACACCACAGAAGGCAGAGGTTTCAGACAAGGGAATAACCCTTTGTGCATGGCCCTGTGCCTGGCTCACAGATAAGTCATAATTGCGAAGGACTACAATTTTCAGAGTATGATTTTTTTTTTTTTAACTTCTCTAGCTGAAATGGAATAGTAGTAATGCTTTCACCTGGGATAAGTAAAATAATTTGTGATGAGGTCTTCCAGATGGCTTCCATCCATTTTGCTTGGTTTTCAGTTTTTGGGGGCTGCCAAGGAAATACTTTGTTTGTTTGCAGTATCATCTTCTTGCTGGCAGAGATAGAATTAATAGGGAGAAAAGAGTTCTTTAGTTAAGCCTAATAATCATTGACTACAACATAAACTCAAATTAAAAATATCTAGCAAAGAACCGTAACAGCCCTTCAATACTAGTAACATCAGACATGTAGAGTTGTGTTCATATGAATGCTGATGATAGAAGTGAGTTTTTCTATAATCACTAAAGGGAGGATGGCTGGGATGAATCATTTTGATGCAGTAGACATTCAACAAAAGTAAAACACTTACTTTTTGTTAGTGAGTGTTATTGTAGAGACATCTGCCTATCACTCTGATCCAAAGACAGAGCATGGACCGACAAAATATGAATAGAGAAAATTTAAAAGGTGGGCACAAACAAAACAAGATGAATATCTCTATGGAGTAAAAATTGAAAGATATAAAATGCTAAAACCATAATTTTTTAAGAAAAACCTCTATAATAGGGAGAAGCTACCTTCTCAAGTATGGAGCATTATATAAATACAGGCAGTAATCTGATTTTTAAGACTTCTATTCACAAATAGGAGAGGCTCCTTCAGAGTCCTGTAGAACAAGAAGTGCCTCATTCTATACAGAAGACCTGACCCGACCTGCTTCCTGAAATGGAGTTCAGGCTCACAGCTTGAAACAGCAGCTAGGGTAGCTTCAAAACAATAGCTTGGGCTAAAGTGTCCATTGGCTCAAAGACTGGCTTTTTCTTTAACCCAGTATCCGGGGCTGGGTATATAATTTGCAGGGCCTAGTGTCAAATGAAAATGTAGGCTTCTAGTTCACAACAAAAGAAAAAAGTGCCGTTAAACATACTAAAACATAAACCTTTTCCTTTCATCTGTGATCTCTCTTGACTTATTTTATTTTTCACTATTTAGTGTCCTAATTAAAGAAAACTAAAAAGTTTAAATTTTTGGAATAAATTTTCATATTTATCTTTATATTGTGCAATGTCAGTTTAAAATGCAAATATAAAAACATTTAACTCATACACAGAATCATCAAAATTACACAATTAATATCTCATAGTATGCACATGCATATATATTTTATTACCAACAGTGAAAACACTGCATAAAACTAACTCAACTGTTATATTTAATCTGTCAATATGCACACATTTTACCTACACTCTCTACCTTTGCTTATTAATGGGTAAAGAAGGACTAAAAAGAAACGGAACAATGAGTTGTTCCTTTCCTTTCTGTGTCTTCATTTTCAGCATAAGTAATTGGCTAACTCAGAGAAGTAAGTGCCCAGTAAGAAAGGATATGAGTTCCTTGATGGTTCATGTTTCTTAGAACTCTGTTGCCTTCTTTCTGCCTTTGAAGCAAGTTCTGGTTGGAGCAGAAGATGTGGCCTCTCAGGGCTGTCAGCAGGTTTGCTTACACATAACACCTTTACACTGTACTCATTTTGAACTTTCTGGAATGCTCACTCACTTTGAGTTCACCGAAATTCTCTGCTCTTGGCGATCAAAGAAAACTACAGGCGGATGGGGCAGCGAGGAACAGGGACATGCATATTGTGTTTATCTCCTCTGCTCACATCCATGCTCCATTGTCCCTTCAGATTTCACTAACAAAATACAAGTTGAAAGATAAAATTATTAAGAACTTCAAGACTGGGACAACAGAGCATTAAATGAAGGGAGGTACCCTTCTGAGTGAGCAGCCCTGTGCAACGTAAATTGCTTACCCAGGAGGCCACCATGCCACACTGAGATAGGCTTTCTGAGGCCGCAGCATGAGACCTGGTCTGGACAGACAGCCTCTGGAGGCAGCATGGAGGAAATTGAAAAACAACTAATGGAAAGGGAAGGCTGAGCATCAAGATCAGTATAGAGCCTAGAATCAAAAATTTCCAAATAAATGGCAGAACAAAGGAATTTAGCTTATACAGTATCATTCTGGAAATTAATTCACTCTAGAAGATGAAAATAATAGTGAAAAATAAAAATTAATGTGAAATAGTTGTATGTAAGCTCTCAGGAAATAAGAGAAATAATTCTTTGAATAAGCAGAAATAAGAAATTACAAAATAAAAAAGAAAGCAAGAAAACAACAATAAATGGATACCAAACAATGAGAAATAATCAAAATGCAAAATAAAATCATTTTTAAAAAGTCAGCTATGACATGAAGTAACACTACAATAAAAATAATCTAAGCATAAATTAGTGGTAGGATTATAATATTGAGAAATACACCAGATTGAAGTATTATATGTATTTATAAATATAATATATATGCACACATCCAAAATATTAACAGAATTTATCATGCTGATTCAGACTGGTATTTTTCCTGAGTTAGTATATATGCATGGTATTTCCAGTTAAGTTTTTAACAGTTTTAATTGATAATGATACTGAGTCCAAGTCCTTGTGTAAAGAAAGAAATTGCCTCGCATAGTTATTCGGGAATAAGTTAATTTTGAAAAACACATAATGTATCTTTTAAAGTCTAATTTATTATGGATAAGGGAAAAGACACTTGGAATGTCTAATGCTTGTATTAGTTTCAATTTGTAACATGAGAGTAGATTTATTTGATAATTTCCATCCATAATTCACCTTAATCATGTGGTTCTCAAAAGAGAATATCAGTGTGATAAATGTATCTCCATATATTTAATTCTCAGTATGCAATAGAATATTTTCTGTCACTAACTGTTCTCACCAGCAAAATAATTCTTGTAGTGGTACGTAACTAGCAAATCTCTTCAACTTGTTTGAAGTGTGATACCTTTTGTATGGATGAGTAAAAACAAGTAATAATGATGATGTACACTGTCCTGTATGATTGCAGGACATTTGTATGTTTATAGGGCCATCTTTTCCTTCCCATTCTCCTACCTTCTGGAAGTTAGATAAGTATAGCCACCTAGGGGCCACATTAGGAGTTCCAATTTCTTGAAAAATATCCAGAATTTTAGAAAACAACTAATCAGGACACAAGATGATACATCATCTATTGTCTAAAACTTGCTGAAGACTCATTCAATCTTTGTCCATGAGACTCCAGGCGAGGGGTTACTACAGCTGATTCACCTACGCACAGAGTTGTGATCCCAGCTCCACAGAAGACAGCAGCATGCAAAGCTGGAATGTGGCTTTTGTGGTGGATAACATGGAATGTGATTTTTAACCTGATGATATGTTGGTAAATATGTTTTTATCTCAGTTCAGAAGGCAACCAGATCATATTATTGTCTCCATCTGTGAAAAGTTTTGTTTGCTTTAAGAGTCCAGTATAATGATGCAGAAATTCCATTTTGGGTTACATATAAAGTCCAGGCTTCTTCTTATTCATCTATTCTTCTAAATATTATTGGGCCAGAAACACTAACCTTACTTCACATGAATTTGTGTCTATTAGCACTCTTGATCCAAAAATTCTAATTTTCAATGCGTATGCCTTTACAAAATCCTAAATCTTTTGTTGACATTTGAAAAGACTTTTGTTTTCAGAACACTTGCTAGCACTCATTTCTTGCTTCAAGCCAAAATTTTAAATGAGATACTTTTAAATTTTCATTTATTTTTAAATTTCTTATGCATATTTAAGGCATATAAAATAGAAGAAAAATCTAATAAACATTCATGTACCTACCATACACATAAGGAGAAAATAAATCAAATATACTTGAAGTTCTCTATGTACTTCACCATGATTTCAGTCTCTTCCTCAAATAGATAATCATTACTTTAGACTTTTGTAGGAATTATTTTATTTGTTAAAAAGATTATCTGTGGTATTAGAGGTGGTAAATGGTAAACAGTTTGATGTATAAGATTGAAAGATAGTTTCATATAATTGTAAAACCACAAAATTTGGTCTACGTCAACTTTGGGTGTAAGTTGAGACTCAGTTCCCTCCATATTGTGTGATCCTGCACATACTACTTGGCTTCTATAATACTAAGGGGTTTTTTCATTTAAAAAGACCTTAGTGAATGTGGTTTTAACAATAAGTACTAACAAGTGTGTGGCACATAATTGGCACCCAATAAATATTTGTCAAGTGAAGAAGTGAAGAACTTCCAAGCTAAAGAGATTAAAAGATTTCCTTAAATCAGAAACTCACTGACATTTTAAATGGCAGCTTTTTAATTTTTTCTTTCCACTTAAAGAATAGACTTTTCCTGTACTATTAGGGTGGCTTACCACCCTGTTCTCAAGATGACTCCTCAGTTCCCAGCATCACACAGAGGCCAAAGCCATGAAAGGAAGTTTTCTCCTCCCATGTCTTTCTATGATGATGGGAGTTCTTAGACTATCTATTTTTCATATGTATTTCTCTTACTATCTCTTTAGCCAGAAGCCCATTAATAAACTTATCACTTCCAAGACGAATTGCATTAAAATATATACTTAAACTTCTTATTGACATTTTATTTTGAAATATTATAGATTCATGGAAAGTTGCAAAAACACTGTCATTTTGGGAATGTCATTTAAATGCAATCATATAGTATGTGACTTTTTGCTCTTTTTTCCCACTCAGCGTAACATCCTTGAGATCCTTCTAGGTAGTTGTGTCTATCAACGCTTTATTCCTTTTTATTGATGAGTGTATTCTGTGATATGAATGTACTGCAGTTCGTGTGTAACCATTCACCTGCTGAAGAACAGTTGGGTTGTTTCCAGTGTTTGGCTGTTACGAATAACTCTGTGTACAGGTTTTTGGATGAGTAATGCCAAGTGACAAATGCTTATTTGGAATAAGCGCATAGGGAATTGCTGTAACCTGGTGTTGTGGGAGCTTCTAGGAAGAGTCTTCAACTTTACCATGGAGAGTAGAAGGTGACATCTTAAAGGGAAGCAGGTGATTATTCATAATGACAGTAAAGCTAAGGGATAAATAATTCAACTTGAGCTGAATCTTCTCACTAGGTAAATTGGAATAGTTGATCAGCAGCCTGTAATGGATGATGTTCTAGCGTGTTTGGGAAAAGAATCTGACTTTGTTTTGCCTTTCCAGCTTGTATTATAAGACTCTACATCATTTGTTTCTTTAATTACTTGACCAGATAAGGATAGTACAAATGTAATCAAAGCCGTCCCTGGGAAGGTAGACTTCACACATGCTCTACACCAGAGCGTTCTCCAAGTAGCTTATAAAGTAACTCCGTTATATAATTATTTTCTGGATTTTAGCTGGACCTTTTAATAGAGCTCTAATTTTAAGCTTCATTTCATCCTTTTCTTTGCTTTCCTTAATGCTTACATCAAGCACTCTCTGATTTACTACTGCCCTGTGCATGCATGAATGTTAGGAAGCACAGGTCAGATGCTGAGCCTTATTTAAATGTGTTCTCTTATGTGTGAATGCACAGGCATTACGGATGATCTTAGTGGCAGAGATGCTACTCAGCGAAGAGGAATAATTTTTACCTGAGTAAAATCAATGAATTATTAAAATCTGCGCTACCAAAATGATCAAATCCAATGGAATTCTTAACTGTTAAAGAAACACTTGTTCTCAGACCATAACATCAAGGGCAAAGTAAAATATTATTCTGAAAATCTAAGACTCCAGTAAAATAAATGCTCTTTCTCAACTGAATGGATAAAAAAATACTCGTTATTGTTCTTTTCCTTACTTTCCATGCTTGAATTCCTTCATCTTAGTAATATAGAAGACATTTAATAGGGGATGTCATATTTTAATATGATCATTTGATTTTCCATTCAGTTTAATATTAATGTTTTAGGGACTGGCCCAGTGGCACAGTGGTCAAGTGCTCATGTTCTGCTTCAGCAGCCTGGGGTTCGGCAGTTCAGATCCTGGCTGCAGGCATGGCACCGCTTGGCAAGCCATGCTGTGGTGAGCATCCCATATATAAAGTAGAGGAAGATGGGCACGGATGTTAGCTCAGGGCCAGTCTTCCTCAGCAAAAAGAGGAGGATTGGCGGCAGATGTTAGCTCAGGGCTAATCTTCCTAAAAAAAAAAATTAATATTTTAGTTGAATACTGGGTAGCATTGTAGCTGTTGTGGATGTGTATTTTGCTCTATGTGTGTAGACATATATTTGCCCAAAAAATGTAGACGTAGATATCTAGCAGGCATCCTGGATACTTCCTCTTCCTTTACCCCTTGGTATCTCATCAATCACCAGAACCTGATAGTTGTTCCTCATAAATATTCCTCAAGTTTAGCCATTTATTTTCATTTCCACTTTCCTCCTACACTCCACAATTATTTCTCACCAGAACTACTGGACGTCTCCAGACTACTTGCTGATGATGTGAAAAATGGCCCTGCTGGCAGATAGGCTGTGATGGGGGAACTTAGAATTGAATATAAACCTTAGACTTGAGTATAAACCACAATTTTGGCATGAGGTCTTGCATTTTAAAGCTAAGAACACTTGGCTATTCCAGCAAATCACTTAGTTTACAAATTCTGGCCAAGCCCTGCCCAAACTGTCCCGTTACTAACTTCCCTTCAAGATTCTCTAAGTTTGCTTTCTTAACTCTCCCCTTTAGAGGAGCTCCCGGTTCTGCTGAGCTGCTTTCTCCCTTGCTGAAACAAGCTGAAACTAACTTTACTTTGCTTCCAATATGTCCCTGGTGGTCTTTCTTCAGTGGGCTTACACAAGTAGAGGAACAACAAAATTTGACAAGAACGTCTATGGACCAGAATGCTTGACTTGGTAATAGTTTGCAGATCTGAGAGTACTTGAGTTTTATTTCTTGAGACCACTGTGACTGTGACTATGAGAAATGACTATGACTGAACTATAAATATGAATTAAGGTAATAATAATGGCTGACAATTATTGAACACTCAATACATGCCAAACTCTCTCCTTGGGACTACGCATGCATGATACTATTTATTCCTCACAATGACCCTACGAGGCAGATACTACAGCTAACCCTGATTTGCATACAAATGAAACTGAGGCACAGAGAAATTAAGTAACTTACTTAAGGTCACAAATTATTTGGTTTTTTATTCTCAAGGGAAACAATTGTGCATAATGCTGATGAGCATAGGATTTATAGCCTTACAAATCTGACATTATGTCTAGCTCCACCTCTGGGCACAGTAACTGTTACTTATCAGAGTATTTTGTACATAGCAGAGAAACAGAAACCAAAAGGAGCGGGTAGCTCTTGTGAAAAAAAAAAAAGACATAGCTGCGGCCAGCCCCGTGGCTGAGTGGTTAAGTTCTCATGCTCTACTTCCAAGGCCCAGGGTTTCGCCGTTTCGGATCCTGGTCACGGACACGGCACCACTCAGCAGACCATGCTGAGGTGGCATCCCACATGGCAGAGCCAGAAAGAGTTACCACTAGAATATACATCTATGTACTGGGGGACTTTGGGGAGAAGAAGAAGGGGGGAAAAAAAGGAGATTGGCAACAGATGTTAGCTCAGGCGCCAATCTTTAGAAAAAAATAAATAAAATAGTAATTTTTATACTCTGTCTACATCTCAGACAATGTAAGGTTGGACAGACAACACAGATGTATAGGTAGATGGATTAATAATTGAAAGTCATCTTTTTTTTTTTTTTTTTCTTTTGGTCTCTGTATAACACATCTAAGTACCTAAGCAAGTATTTTAAAGAATCCTTCCTGGGAGGCACAAAGTATTTGCAAACGGTCAATAATCACTAGCCTTTAATCTCAACCATTGAAGATCACATAGAGATTCTACAGATTAAAACTATAATACGGGGCTGGCCCTGTGGCCGAGTGGTTAAGTTTGTGCACTCGGCTTCGGTAGCCCGGGCTTTCGCCGGTTCGGATCCTGGGCACGGACATGGCACCACTCATTAGGCCATGCTGAGGCAGCATCCCACATCCATAACTAGAAGGACCCACAACTAAAAATACACAACTATGTACCGGGGGACTTTGGGGAGAAAAAGGAAAAATAAAAATCTTTAAAAAAAAAAAGTATAATGCACAGTCTGATTTGATTTCTTATTTCCTATTTTCCCTCTCTTTTTTCTTCTTCCTGAAGTTAAATAAAACCTTTATTTTTCTCTTATGTGCACTTTTTCTATCAATTGCTACTATGTTTTACTTTTTACCAAAGAGTAGCATGGAAAATTGAATTTCACGAATATTCCTATTCCTAAATAATTTTAAATTAGATTTTATTTTGTGTGTGCTTTAAAATATTTTCAATGATTATTGTTGAATTATATGGCATTCTTGCTCAAAATCAGTGTGAAAAACAAATAGAAGAAATGTCAACAATTAGCTTCTCCTCTGCAGAACACGTCTGTGCCTATGTTGCAGGCTGGGTAATCCAGATATATCTTTTCATTTATTTGATCTTGAATAAAAGTTGTCAATAGATTGAGAAATGTGGGATTAACAAAAGAGTATGAACTATACTCAAACTGGAAAAATATATAAAGAGAATATGACCTCTTCTCATGATTTTATATATGTCCTGATTTCAAGCATTCAGTACTTTATAGATTCAAGGCTATTGCTTGGGGACTGTGCCTGCCCATTGCAGAGAATTAATTTGTTTTTCCACAAAAATGGATTTCATTTTCCATTGTGCATCACCAGCACATTTTTAAAGTTCTGAGCGTAAATTTTATAGTGGTAATGTGCAGAAGAATTTAATTTAATTTTGACTTTCCAGGTTAACCAGCAATACTAGTGGGGGTTTTATTATTATTTTATTTTCAAAAATGCATTACTATTTGAAAATAGAAAATATCCAAAAGATCAACTTATTTCGAGGAAATAGAATTGGAGAAAGAGTAGTAGAAAATAGTAATTAATTTTTTTTTCGTTTTTGAAGTATAGCGTCTTTAGATATTTTGGATAAATACTGGCATAAAATTCAAGTAGTAAGTCTCCATACTTTTATAAGTAAATCAGAGCAAGTTATTTTTCTTAACTTTTTACTTTTTTCTTTAACTGAAGAAACTCTATATACTATTTTGCTTGTCAAGGTTTGGACAAGTTTAACTTGATTTTTACATCCTAAGATTACCACAATGCAAATCCAACAACTTATATCTATTTATCTGAGTGTAAATATGCATGTAACATTTTACTTATGAGAAATTCAGAATGTAAAAATCATTAATTCTATACGGCTTTTAGTTTTTTAACAATTAATATTTATTATTTAAAGTTAATTTTATTTACAAAAGGAAATTAAAATGTATCAGGAAAACTATAACTGCATTTTGTTAATGTGTTTCATGAGAGTTGTCAGTCATGCTTTTGAAATTTTAGGTATGCGGTAGACTGAATTTATCTAATTGCTTCAATTCTTCAGCTTTCTTTGACACTCACGGCCATATAACATTCTCGGCTTCCCTCTCTCACACTGATGGCAGCCGTGTGCCTTGATTGACCAGTCAGGTGTTCACATGATGTAAGTGAGCCCTTGAGATTGGTTGAGTCCAGCCAAGGGCAGCTGAATCTCCCAAACAAATGAGCTAATTAAACATTTGTTGTTTCAGGCCATTGAAGTTTAAAAAAACTTGTTATTTGTTACATAGGATTATTGTGGGGATAAATAACAGATATAAAGCCTTCATACTAATATTGAAAAAATATAGCTTTGAATCTCATTAGATTTACCTGTGTGTGAGTGACGTTTCAAATGTATCAAGAAATGAACATTAATTGCATAGAATATTTCTGATGAAAAATGACCCGTAAATGTTATTTACTTTCACTCCCCCCCGCCCCCCCCCCCCCCGGGTGGAGAACCACTGAGGCACTAGTCTTGTCAGGTGGTCGCCCAGACCTTGCAAGTTGAAATTCCCCAGGGAACTCACTATTTCATCAGGAGAAAATCTCCAGTATTTTTCATTAAGCCAAGATTTTTTTTCCCGGAAGTTGTATGCTTTTGTCTCATTTCTCCCTCTCCAATGACAGGGAATAAAGATTATTCTCTCATTTATGATCGTATTTAAAGTAATTCTCACATTCTCCTTTTCCATTATAAAGGTTGCCATTTCCTTAGGCCACTATTGGCCTTAGTTTGCCTGACCATCTTCGTGTAGCTTTCTATGTCTCTTCTGTGTTAGATCTTGGATGTGTGACCTCCCTTCAAATTTTGTACTTTGCCAAGATTTTTCCCCCAGTGTTCACTCAGTTAAACACTCTCGACACAATTTGAGTCTTCAGCTATTTCCTCTGCTTATCTCCATTGGGAAAGTTTGTCACAGTATTGTCCTTAACATCAGTCAGAGAGCGTTGTGCTGTCATATTTTGAATTTCTCTTTCAGGTTTACTTTCTGGATGTTGAGAGATAAGTCAACATCTTTCATCCTCTTCCTTTGCTATTGGCCTTCTAAAAATAAAAGTCGTGGTCATTTTGTTGTGTTTTTCTACCTGGGAGCCATTAGTCCGAAAATGTAGATTATTTTTTCCCAACATAATGAAAAACATATATGTGTTCTCATTTACACTAACTTTAAAAGAGCTCATATCAAGCCATTTCTTTGTTGCTGTGCTGTATAATTTTATGTTTGTGGTGTGGAAAGGATAGGCCTCAAGCATGACAGCTGAGTTATTTTTGCGGTTCTCCTATCTTTCTCTGATAATGTTATCAATATGTTCTCAATCTAGGAAGACTAGGTATTAAAGTGTTTTCAAGAAGATTGGCATCATAAAAAGAGCAACCTGGACCCTCATACACAAGAAAAGCTTAAGCATTATTCTTGAGGAGGAGTGCATTTCATGTTTATATACCTTCTCTCTATTTTGAATCTTTACCCCTTAGACCTGTATGACTTATACGTCCTTGCCTATCCTAAGTGATCAGAAGATACCACTTTACAATAAAAATGACAAAATTTTTATGTGAAAATTTTGAAAAATGATGATTGACGTGCAATGAGACAGTATCTTGAAATAGTGAATGTTGTGCTATTTTTCCAAACCTCCTTGAAGCTCTGACTCTACCCTCAGTCTTCCAGAGGAATCTAAGAAATTTTGGATTTTATGGTTATTTTTAGTCTTTACTTCTCCCTTAAAATCCCAGGTCATTACAATGATTTCCAAAACTAAACTGGATTTGCAAACCAAGGTTGTGTTAATAGGACATGTGGTGTAGAATGTATACTATATAATAGGTGTGGAAAATAGTAGAGGGAGAAACAGACTGCCTCACTCCTGAGGAGATTAGATGAGGGGATTTATTCCATGAGTTGGGTGTGAAGGGATAATCTTAGAGGAGGGAAATGGGTAGAATCATCTGCAACATTGTGGTCCTGGGGCAAGGGTACAAGTGGACGCATACATATGGTTCTAAATATTTAAAAGTCATAAGTCAACCAAACAAATGAATTAAAAAAAATATCCTAACCTACTACCTTCACAAATCTACCTTCACAACCACCTGGGTGTCCAGGTTCACATTTATAATTCTCAGACACTTCAGTGTTTTCTTTGAAATGGAAATGTTGGGCGGAGAGTCCCACTTCTCCTCTCTCCCTAGGCTTTGTTCTGCACAGCAGTAATCTTACACAGGTGGACCCCGCAGCCTCTGCTCAATCTCACCCACACTCCCAGGAAATAGTCAACTCTTGGCCACCCTCAGGCCTAGGAAGAAGCTCAAGGAGACCCCGGAAACAGCCTTAGGGGCAGCTGTGAGCGGACATTTGGGTTCTGGATCTCTGGAGAATGGTCCAGGTTGATAGTTCAAGATCCAGGTTGGGCTTGTGAATGTTTTATCCTTGGGGAGGGACATGGCCAGAGCAGGGCCTGAGTGAAGCCCTGTAAGGATACTTTTCTCTCTCTCTGGCCATGTTCTAAAATCTGTGCTAGCAAACAGGCTGGAGAGTCGTGATAGCATCTGTGGTGGTCCAGGAGTAGAGAAGCAGAGCCAGAATTTCCAAGGGCATCCATATTAGTTGCCCTTTTCGCTGTCATTTTCTCCAGGAAATGACTGTAAGTTGCCCTTGGATTGTCCAGCAAGCATGAAACCTGCCTACAGCCAGAGATTTAGTCACTTTGAACTCTCTTGAAAGAGAATATAGAGTCCCTGATAATTACAGGGTTGCTATTAAAATGGTATAGAAAGCAAAACCTGTGATAACCTGGCTTTCAGTTGGAAAAGATAGGGGTTAAAACTTACGGTTATTCACATGCATAACTACACACAAAAACATACATGATGCTGAAGTATCATTTTCATTACAGTCATGTGTCGCTTAATGATGAGGATACCTTCTGAGAAATGCATCATTATGTGATTTTGTCCTTGGGAAAACTTACACAAACCTAGATGGTATAACCTACTACACACCTAGGCTGTATGGTAGTAATCTTGTGGGCCTACTGTTGTATATGCAGTCCATCATTAACCAAAACGTCATTATGCAGTGCGTGACCATTTAGTTATTTAGTTATGATATCTAAACTCTGGAAATAGTCATGAGGAACAGGTCAAACCTTAGTTATTCTATGGAAAATATCTTCTTTTGTATTAGAAAGAAAAAATGAAATGGTGAGAGAGCCTGGAAAGATCATAAAGATCACTTAATTTAGAGATCCTCAGCACTAGGAGCCTAAGATACCCCAGATTTTATAGAAAATGTCACAGGTATGTAGGTGTGTGCATTGTTTGCCACCAAATTCTCCAAAAGATCTATAACCCCCAAAGGATAAGAAGTCTTGATGCTCTCATTGCACCAGTGAATAACCTGAGGTCCAGATAGGCTGGGGACTTGCCCAGGCTGACACATCCCTCACGGGCTGTCCAGGGCACTTTCAACTTGCGCTATAGCAGCTGTCTACTTCATTCTATTTGGTACTGAGCTCTACATCGCTTGAGTTTTACCCTCCTAGTCGTAGTGAGCTTCCGAGTCTGCACCACCATCCAATTGTTTAGGGCCTCTTGTTCTCATTCCTTTACAACTAGGGACCACATTGGCCATGTGGATTAGTAACTTACCACCTGGAAGCTGCTCCGAGCTTGCCCTTTCAGACAATTGCATGCACAGCAAATCTATTTTTAGAGTTGCATGTATGGAAACAGTTTTTATGAACCATTTGATTTAGCTGTTTTCCTGTGCTGTGTGTTTTATAAGAACACTTTATGAGCATGTCAGCAGCCACCTTGGCCTAATAAATGCTTTTAGTAAGCAGAGTATAAGGAGAGTTTTCAGCATTCATAATCTTATTCAGTAAATAGCACTTTTGAAATTAGGTATTCAAGGAGATTTTAACCTCAAAGTTTTTTTTTTCCATCATGAGAAAATTCAGGTACAGAGTTATTTTGTATTGGTTTTTAAATGATGGCAATGTGAGGTTAGTTCATTCATTTCTAAGGAAAAATATATACATATTTTAATTTCCAAATGCTATATAGATATATTCATTTCTACGTATTTTATCTATAAATATTCCCTGAGAGAGAGATTTTTCCACAGAATGCTATCTAGAAAACCATAGTCAGGGTGAGCCTCATCAGAATAACACTTGTCAATAAAACTTAACGACGTTGCTTATTTAATGATTAAGATTGAAAGCTTTGCACTCAGACAATTTCAGTCATCATCCACTGCTTGAGATATGCGTTGTTTTAACCACATCACATGCTTTCTCTTCTTCTCAGTTTCT
Organism: Equus quagga; assembly: GCF_021613505.1. Classification (NCBI taxonomy): domain Eukaryota; kingdom Metazoa; phylum Chordata; class Mammalia; order Perissodactyla; family Equidae; genus Equus; species Equus quagga. The sequence continues at coordinate 137,912,111 of NC_060268.1, forward strand.
TCGTCTGTAAAATGCGGTGACTGCCTCATGAAGTTGTTGAGAGTATTAAACAAGAGAGTCTTCGTAAAACACAGTGCCTGAGATAGAAAGACTCTGCCAAGTTATTTATTATTGTTAATTAGTATTTTTATTATTGATTAATATTTTCCCAGAAGGAAGTGCTTTTAACTCCTTAGGACTTCTGGCCTTTTGTGGAAGAAGTTCAAGGAGGAGAAGATGACTAATCTTCAATGCTGAGATTACTAATAACTTTCTGATACCTTTCAGTCTCAGAATGAAGTCAAGTTTCCTTTCTGGTCAGGGATGGCAGAAGTATTTCATCTCTAGACACCGACTCACACTGATTGTGAGGGCTTGCTGGGCGAAGTGTGAGGGAGTTTTGAGCTCAGGAGGAACTGTCTCGGTTTTCTTTTTGTTGCTATCAACTTCTTCCAGGTCCCTTTATTTGAAAAAGAGAAAACATCTCTGGCAGCTGAGTAGCTGCTGGTGCCCTTCAGAAGTTTTCCGGGAATAAGACTAACGGCCTCTATTAGCTTTTTAATTTCTGATTTGCTAACTTTTTTCCTTATGTAATTTCTTAGAAGCCAGATGGGTTTCTATAATTCTATCTACCAGAAGTTCTAAACAATTACATTTGGTCTGAAAGTGCTTTGAAGTCTTCAGCCTTCTCCCTATTTGGGGATTCCAGATTTGGTTTTTCAAATATTGAAAAGAGTAATTGCGATTGTCCTCTATCGGCCACGTGTTGAAAATGCGTAAAGTGGATGGAATTTGCTTTTGGGTATTTTCTAAATTTTTACTCACATTTTTATGCTTACTTGTCCTGTATCTTATTCCTGACTGACCCTGTTTTCAGCTAGATATCTAATGATTCACGCCGTGCTGCCATATTCTAGTTCTCATTTTAATGTCTGGAATCCCAAAGTAATGCATCCTTAAAAGTGACACCGAAAAATAAGGGGCAACGGTTAATGAGAGGAGAATTTCTATCACACCTGAACTTATATAACGTGAGCAATTAACATGTGTAACTACGCATAAGATATTAGTGGTTTTATTACAACCATCTAGGTGCAGTACTGCATAGCAGTGGAGGCAAACTGGGATATGAATACCAACACACGTTTGTATGCCTTTGTGCAGGTTACTTAATGTCTCCTGGACTCAGTTTTGTTATCTGAAAAATGGAGATAAAAAATTGTCCTATAGGGGCTGGCCCTGTGGTCTGGTGGTGAAGTTCACCACACTCTGGTTTGGAAGCCCAGGTTCAATTCCTGGGTGTGGACCTAGACCAATTGTCAGCAGCCATGCTGTGGCGGCAGCCCACAAACAAAATAAAGGAAGAGTGGCACAGATGTTAGCACAGGGCAAATGTTCCTCAAGCAAAAAAAAAGAGGAAGATTGGCAACAGATGTAAGACTCAGGGTGAATCTTCCTTAGGAAAAACAAAAATCCCTTATAATGTTATTGTAAGGATTTAATCAGGAAGGAATATATACATGTTGTATCACGGTATCTGTAATAAGATATCAGGCACTCAGAATGGAACTATGTGGCATATAATCACCTTGCCTTAAAGAGGAGAAAATGATGTTCTAGAGAGTTTGGATGGCTTGCCTAAGTCACGTAATGAGTTTATTGAAAAAAATCAACTAGAATTTAAGTATTCTCCCTCCAAGGACAATAATAATTTATTGAGGATAAGAAATTCTGAAAATGATTTAGAAAGGTATAATGTATTCTAGTTCTCCAAAAGTATTATAATACTTTTAGAAGTAAATGTTCAGAAAAAGAGGTTAATTTGATTAATGTATTGAAGATCAGCTTGACAAATGCATTTGCTAATTTTTCACCCTGTGAATCAGGAATCTTTTTTTTTCCTTTTCATGAAGGATATAATTAGTAATAATTTCATAATAACCACTGACTTCTGATGTAAAGTTTTTCTCAGATGCTGTGTATACTTTTTTTTTGAGGAAGATTAGCTCTGAGCTAACTACTACCAATCCTCCTCTCTTTGCTGAGGAAGACTAGCCCTGAGCTAACATCCATGCCCATCTTCCTCTGCTTTATACGTGGGACGCCTACCACAACATGGCATTTGCCACGTGGTGCCATGTCTGCACCTGGGATCTGAACTGGTGAACCCCTGGCTGCCAAGAAGTGGAACATGCAAACTTAACAGCTGTGCCACTGGGCCCGCCCCTGTAGATACTTTATTTACATTAGCTTAGTGCTAAAAACTCACAAAAGGAAGCTAATCAATATAGGGGAAATTGATTTGCAGAAAATAATTAGAAAAACTCCTGTTACACTGAAATCAGCTTCTTAGCCCCTTCATGTGTTGGTTTTATGGTTGATGTTCAGCTTTGGTAGGACGACATCCCAAATTGTAAACAGGTGAGCAGTGTTTGAGGGCTCTCCTGCTCTCCTGCTCACATTGATTTCTCTTCCCCTTTTTGTATGTATCTTGTTTCCCAACCTTGGCCATGTTTCAGTTTCTTCGTTTGTTTGTTTTCTTTATAAAAACTCTATTTTAAGACTGATAATATGCATCCTTTCTGATGACTAAAACACTATTTATAGTTTTCCTTTGGAATGCGTGCATTTACAAAATTTAATACCACTAAAAATATTTTTCAGTTTATTAAAGATAAGGAATGAGAAATATTAAACAATGCAACATTATCTAAGTCTGTCCTACAACCAAGTTTGGCTCATTTCCTATCTTATCATCCTTCCGCTCTGTGTTTTGGGAAACGTCAACAAACCACTTTCATCAACTTCATCACCATCATCATCATTTTTTTTTTGTCTGTCATGTTATTGTATTGTTTTTTTTTTAAGGAAGGTTAGTCCTGAGCTAACATCTGCTGCCAATCCTCCTCTTTTTGCTGAGGAAGACTGGCCCTGAGCTAACATCCGTGCCCATCTTCCTCTACTTTATATGTGGGATGCCTGTCACAGCATGGCTTGACAAGCGGTGCCATGTCCACACCTGGGATCCGAACTGGTGAACCCCGGGCTGCCAAAGTGGAATGTGCGAACTTAACCGCTGCACCACTGGGCTGGCCCCTCATGGTATTGTGTTTTGAAGAGAACATTTAATTTTTTAAATTACTATTTCCTTCTTTCTATTCATTTTCTGTTTGTTATTGAAGTTATTGTTTCTTGGGGGGAGATTGACTTCTATATCTCATACTCATGTGGAACTTTGTAGATCTGTCTTCTGTATTTCTTAAATTTTATCCTTATTTTCCACACATTTCCAGTTTTTTTTTTAAATTTGCTTTCCAATAAAAATATCTTCTATTCCTCTGAGTTTTTACTTTTTTCTTTTTTGAAACAATATCCAGGGTTTGCTTTAGGGTGCAATGCCTTGAATCTCTCTAACACACAAATTTGAATTTGAAAAGAACTTAAAATGCTGCTCTATTTCCAAATCTCCATTAGAGTTAGTGAAGGAATGTCAAACTAGGACAACAGCGTCGTGCCTTGTAAGTCAGCTGAGTGAGGAGATGAATTTGGGGAAGGAGGTTTGAGAAGACGCTGAAGTTGTGGAATGGGCTGGAGAGGCAGTAGAATAAAAGCAAATGAAAGGATTGATGAGCAAAAGGACGTGGCTTGGATTGATGACTCTCCATTGTAAATGTTATCAATCCACTGCTTAACGCTTCTGGGAGATAGTTTGCTGTAACGGTCTCTTCACCTGGATCTAACAGTTTGAAGAATGTAATAGACTTATAAAGACATAGTTGTGTATTTTTATCCAAATTTTTCCAATACTGATGGAGAGTTTAATAGAACCTCTCTTGCCAGGGAAGCAAATTTCAGGAGACAATCAATGCAATGGATTTATTTACCTATGTATTTTTAAACTTATTTTGCTTCATGCCAAGAATTTCAACTTCCAGCTATAGGTTTCTAAGTTATAAGTTTCAGTGTGATATTTTCCACCTCAATACTACATGCTATTTTTGTTTGTTTGTTTGAGGAAGATTAGCCCTGAGCTAACTACTGCCAATCCTCCTCTTTTTGCTGAGGAAGACTGGCCCTGAGCCAACATCCGTGCCCATCTTCCTCTATTTTATATGTGGGACGCCTACTACAGCATGGCTTTTTGCCAAGTAGTGCAACGTCCGCATTCAGGATCTGAACCTGCGAACCCCGGCCGCTGAAAAGCGGAATATGTGCACTTAACCGCTGCGCCACCGGGCTGGCCCCCATGCTATTTTTATGTAGTATATTTTTTAGAAATGTCATTTCTAGTATTAATTGCCTATTCTCATGCATTTTAGGTAATATCCTTGTAAATGTCATCAAAAGAGAGATCTCCATGTCAGTTAACTACTGTTAAAATAGCACTGCGTGATGTACCACTTGGAATCTTAGTGACTCGAAACAATAAGCATTTGTTTGGCTCAGGGTCTGAGAGTTAGTGATTTAGGCTAGGCTTCACTGGTTGGTTCTTCTTATTTCTGTGTAGATCACCACATAGTTGGATGCTTGTCAGCTGGGGCAAGGCGGAGGACAGACTTCCTGTATCTCATCTCCTAATAGGCTAGCCTGGGAGAAAACACTACCAAGCCCAGCTAGGCCTTTCAAACCTCTCCTTAGTCACATTTGTTAACACTCTATTGGCCCAGGGAAGGAATGTGGCTAAACCCAGAATTAAAGTGCAGGAAATATATACCACCACTCGATAGGAAGAACTGTGAAGTCATAGTGCAAAGGATGTAAATACAGGGAGGGCCCTCATTGCAATCTATTTACAGCATGAACTTACTGTTGATTAGTTACATATGTATGAATTACATTTTTCAACCAAATATTTTGACTTCCCTTTCTTGATAGCAGTATCTTTTGTACGATAATTTAGTACCTATATCTCAAAAGGCTCATTTTGGTCTTTCATCCTGTGTATATATCTGTGTGTGTGTGCATGGGTGTGTGCATGCTCCCTCAAGATCTATTTTAAACTAGGCATGTTTGGCAGGCTCTGGGAAATGACAGGCACATTTGCATGAAGGTTTTAGCATAAGGAGTATAAAAGAACAAACAGTTTGGAGGAGAAGAATTAGAGCACAGCAGGGGATCTGTCCTGGTGATTGGTGGATTGATGATTCTAGACGAATTTTGCAGAACATTAAGTGTGTTCATTTGTTTTTTTCTTGCTTTAAGTTGTATAAATTTAACTTGTATAAATTTGGGGGTGAAATGCCCAGGCCTTGCCATATCTTGCTCTGGAAACAATGCTGTCAATGAATCAGTCTCACTCTTTCTCAATTTCTTTGCTTGTTTTATTTTCCATGACAAATGACTAGGGCTTGTAAGCCTGCAATTCAGGATGTCTGAGTTTCTCATTGCATGGTGGGAAAAGTTGTGCAATGTCTATGCTTTATTCCTTTATTTTCTTTCAAAAGTGAATACCTTCAGGCCTCTATGGAGAAAGATCCTCACCTCTCATTTAGGTCACTCTTCTCCCTCCTACCTCTACACCCCTAGAAGGAACATACCACCCTGATTGGTCAGGTTCATGGTTACTAGACCCAGAACCTGAAAGGAGAGCTCTGACAATGCTGACTATAGGGATTAAGGTTAGAGATTATGTGGGAGTGGCATTTCTGTATGTGCTTTTTCCCACGTCGATGATTAGTTAAGATGGGTGTGGAATCCCATGGGTGGCCTAAGCATGCTCTGCTCTAGGACTTTAGGTATATTTTCTTGTTCTATGGCCTGAATTTTTTAGCTGAATTTTTTTCTAGACCTACATTGTTGTCTCATCAAATTGTTGAAATCTGAAAGCTGAGTGAAAATTTAGGTTAAAAGGTCAAAGAATCCCATTCCTTCTATGTGGTTTCTCTATCTTAAGATTGTGTCTTGCCAGGACAAATTGAGTCCTCTGGTGTTTAAGAATCTGGCAGTCCTCTTTTTCATCCATAAATTAAAATGTTTATTGGTACTCACAGAAGTCAAGAATCACAGTTCCACGACCAAGTAAATGAGGGACCATTAATAAATATGTGATAAAATTATATAATACTGTGCTCACTTGAGTGTATCAACATACTGCATTTTTGAATCATTAATGCATTTATAACTGAAATTAAAATTTCCAAAAGCAGTTTCAGTGAAGAAATAAAATTAAAATATTTCAAATCATCACAGACAAACTTGTTAAAGTCACTGATGATGAATGCTCTTTTCACTGATAGTTTTTCTGTGAATGTTAAAGTTTTGAAAGAAACATTGCAAGAAACAGCTTTGATGTGTGACATCTCTCAAGGTCATCCATAATCCTGCTAACTGTGAAATGGAGACAGAAAACTTGCCATGACATTTTCCTATTGGGCATACTCTTTTCAGTATTTCATAAATAGATTATTATATATGTAATTCTGAATTATTTATATTAAATTCTCTTCCTTTCTGGTAAAACTTACTGGTATTGAAAGTGCTTACAGTTTCTACAGTAAATATTCCACTTGATTTCAGTTTTAGTACCTTTAAAAGACTTGTCCATTTATAGGAAAGTAAATATTTTTAGTTTTGTGTTCTTAAAGTTCCAAGTAGAATGTGAAGCTTACATCTCTCAGGTGAGAACTTAGTATCAAATAAATTTAACAGGTTTCAGAAAAAATCAAAATTGTGGATGCATTTAGATTTCAGTTTATACAATATTTTTTAATTTTCTTTTTATTTTAATCAAATTTATATATGCAAGTAGTTTAAGCATCATGCGGTTCCTGTGCTTTTTTCTCAGCCCATTTCCTAATGTACAGATGCAGTCGCTTTCAGCTCTATTAGCTGATTCTTTTAAGATCTCTCCATATCTCTAAATAATGTGCTTATATTGCTATTTCTTGATTTTTTTATTAATCAGCTTTATTTATTGGCTTCCCACTGTGGAAGATGAGAATTTCGCTTTCGTTCATCTTCCGGCCCCTCTCACACGTGTACACTTTTGAGCTTCCGTCCTCTTGAAATAATATATCATAATTTTGATTAAATAAATATTCATGTTTATCACATTATCGCTAAATGAAAGCATTCAGAGCTCAATCACTCATTATACAAGAGTTGCTTTATCTTTTCTTCCAACATTTTGTTTTCTCTGTGTTAATAACAGCCTATTTTCATTTATATAGGGATTTTTTGCACCTAACACTAATTCAATGCTTCCCAGTTGTATAATGCATATCTTAATATTTGCAGGAATTTTATATATTCTGCAAATTTTATCTTCTCTAAGAAATCTCTCCCAGAGCTCTCTGACTGAATCCCACCAATTGGAAGTGTTGAGGGTGCTACCTTCTAACTCCGAAATAATTGAAGGGTTCTCCAGTGGGACCCCCCAGAACCTTGCTTGTTGTGTGCTCCCTGGAGTTGGGGAACCCTGTGGACTAGTGCCTGACTCATACTAGAGAAAGCAAAAACACCTTGTGCCAGAGAACCGTTAGGCACTGCCCACCCAACAAAGGCATGACAAGCAATGCATGTCACATGTTGACTAGGTGTGGACTTTATAGGAAACAGGAAACTTGAGTTGTTATTTCTCCAAGGGGATATTAGAATCCAAGTCTTAAATATTATGGCATATATATTATGGTATAAAAGGTGTTAGGGGAGGGTTTTTGTTTGTTTGATTTTAACTTTCAATGATCTTTTACTTTACCTATTAAAACCAAAAGAAAACAAAAGAAACAGGTCTGAGAGAGATTCCACCCCTTTCTTGCCTACTTGTAGGGCTATATTACAATTGGCAGCTTTGTCCTCACATTCCACAGGAAAAAAATATGCTCCCTCAGGACAATTTGGATCTCCTGAGGTCAAAAGAAGGATTGACTGGGCCATTGCCCTCCCTTATCTCATCTCTGTCTTTTCATTGTACATGACAAGAACATTGGAGACAGCCACTGACTATGGAAGACTGTGCTGTACAAGCACAACTGAATTCTATTTTATTTCCCAAGGTCATATTAAAATTTGCCTATTGGGATTAGTCTTTTCCCTACTGTGTCCCTTAAGTGCTCACTGGTGGAGTTCTATCACCCTCCCAGAAAGGCCACTTCAGTAAGATCTTGCAAAGGTTGTGCCGTCTGAATTGGCCCTCTAATTTTCTAATCTTTGTTTTCCCCAATTTCCAAGCCTGTCTTGGGTTCTATATTTTGGGTGACTTGCTCACATTTATCTTCTGAGGGTTTAATTTGTTGTTTCACTTATGCTTTATAATTAAATTCCAAGAACTCTTTTTTAATCTAAATGTACTTTTGAGCTGATCAGTTTCCATGAGAAGAAAAATTTTAGGAACTCCTGCTTGGAGAGTCCAGGTTTTAGTTGGTTATAATATATCATTAATAATTTCTTGATTTTGATGTTTGCCTTGGCCTTATGAAAGGAAATGTGTAGGAAACACAAACTGAGCATTCAGGAGCAATGGACAACAAATCTTCAGTTTATTCTGGAATGGTGCAGGGAAAAAAGTTCTTTTCTTTTGGTCTTCACAACTTTTCAGTAAATTTGAAATTATTTCAAAGAAAAAGCACACAGCAAAGAATTTTCCAACTCCTAGCAAACAATGATTCAAAAAGAACTAGGAGCTGGAGTAAAAATTTGATTTTTGTGGGATTTTGCTCTAACAATTAAATTACTATAAAATAGAAAGAAAGAGAGAGCAATCCTAGTAGAGCTTAATGGGGATTGTACTTTCTCATGCACCTTTTCACTTCATGGTGGGTTTAAAAAAAATGTAGAGGAAGTTGGAATAGATAGAACTTCCCTCATTAACAGTCAATTGGTTATGAAAGTCGGAGTTAATCACCATTTATTCGACTAAGGCTCCACATATTTTATTTGAAAATGTATAGGAAGCTCCAGCACACACTAGTTCCTAGCACAGAGTCGATACAAAACATGTTTCTTGAATAAGTGGATATTATATGCAAAGTCTTTAGCACAGTTTCTTGGCCCCCTTAAATATTAAATATTGGTAGATGCTACTCTTATCATTTTTAAAAGATAAAGAAAGTGTAGTATCTATACACAATGGAATATTATTCAGCCATCAAAAGGAGGGAATCTTGCTATTTGCAAGAATATGGATAAAACTAGAGGGCATCATGCAAAGTGAAATAAGCCAGACTGAGAAAGACAAATACTGTGTGGTATTATCTATATGTGGAATCTAAAAAATTTGTACTCACAGAAATGGAGAGTAGAATGGTGGTTGCCAGGGCCTGGGGGTTGGGGAAAGTGGGGAGAAGTTGGTCAAAGGGTACAAAGTTATAAGATGAATAAGTTCTGGGGATCTAATGTACAGCATGGTGTCTATAGTTTATACTACTGCACACATTGCGTACTTGAAATTTACCAAGAGAGTAGAGCTTAATTTTGTTCATCACACATGCAAAAAAATGAAACTATGTGAGGTGGTGGATGTGTTAATTAGCTGTATTGTGATAATCACTTCCCAATATATACATAAATCATCGCTCTGTTCATCTTAACTATATACAATTCTGTTTGTTAATTCTACATCAATAAAATGGGGGGAAGATAATGTTAAAATATCCAAACTATTAGTAAATTTGTTGTATAATGAGGTGCTCAGTTGGATTAAAAATTTGATTTATTGTATTACGATATTTGAATGCTAATTGTTTCAATTAATTAACTTATGGAATAAAGTAGGAAGTAACTGAACTGTGAGTCTCTACATGCCGATGACCTTTCCTTATTCATTTTTTCCCATCACGGAATCTAGGATTGTAGCTGGAATACAAAAGACACTCAGTAGATATTTATTGAATGAAGAATTGCAGGGTGAAGGTGGGTATATGTGTATGTGTGTGTATACAACTGCTTGCAGTACTGAACTACCGAGGAAGAGATGGAGCCTGAGTGCGAGCAAAAGTGTTATAAGCACTTTCAAGTGTAGCCCTTATCTGTAGCCATTTATTCAACTGGGAGAGGTGACTTAACTCTTTAATTGTTTTAAGTCTTTTATTGCCATTACACACCCAGAACCCTACCTCATCAGTTTATATCAATAGATGACCAAACGAGAATTTGAGTCATTTTACTAGGATTTGAATAATCAAAAACAAACAAGACCACTGATAAGAAGATCTCAGACCCTCCAGAAAATTGCATGCATCTCATATTTGATTCTTCTTTGTTTTGAATGTTTAACCTGGACATTATTGATACACAGAGGTTTGAAAATCACAGACTCTGTTGTTGACAATATCCTTCTGGAACTTCACGGCATGATCAGCAGCAGCGATGGACTTAAGTTTTGAGTTCTGACAGCATCAGAAAGCTTGAGACAGAGTTCCACTCATGACACTATTGTGACCTACTGAGTGTACAGGAGACAGGGGGCAAGTCTGAAGATGATTCCATAGGGTAAGATTTCAATTGTCATTCTTTTCATTTCCTTCTTTTTAAATTATTATTCAGTTATTTGTTTGCCCTTTCTAAAATATCTCCTGGGCTAGAGAGAGCCCAAAACTATTAAGTTAATGGATCATCTTATTTTCCACTATTCCACCTGAAATAAATTAGTTAGAATATTCCTGCTAGGTAATTCACACTGACAGTTGGTTTTGCTCCTTTTGCTTGGACAGATCGTGCAAAAGCTTTTTTGAAAAGATCTGGTTATTGTTGATTGTTCACAGTTTCAAGGACAAAATCATCCACCTAAATTGTTTAGAACTGAGAATTATTATAGATTTGAGAAATGCCATCCACTTTTCTCAGTAACTTGAGAGATACTTTATTACAGACAGTTTAGTTTTAGTATAAAATATTCATTTAGAAAAAATCATAACTCAGCTTCTCAAACTTCCAGTACATATGAAAATCAACAAATTTTATACCCTCTGTTCCATAGTAGCAAATTTCCTTTTTTGTTTTTGCTTGAAGCCATACAAATTATGAAAAACATGTAAATCCAGAATCTTGGTATATAATGGGCAGGGGTCCTGCTATTGTGAACTATTTTCTCCTCTGAAGAATTTTTTCCTACACTTTAATATGCCTCTTCTCAATTCATATTGATGTTAAATGAATAAATAGAAAGCCAAGTAAAGGTCTTTTTTTTCCATAAGGAAAATAGATTCTTAAAAATTTTAAAAATTTCTGGATTTTGCTGAGACAATTTTTCAAAATAAAGTGATTTGCTTACTTAATAATTTTCATAAATTAGATTATTTTTTGGTTTCCCCTACATTTGACCCCAGATTCTTATCTGAGTTTTTCCCATTTGAAAAGTACTAAACCCACCAACTGGGAAAAAATATTTGCAAATCATCTATCTGACAAGCGGTTAGTCTCCAAAATATATGAAGAACTCATATAACTCAACAACAACAAAAAAACAACCCAATCAAAAAACGGGCAGAGGATATAAACAGACATTTCCCCAAAGAAGATATACAGGTGGCCAAAAGGCATGTGAAAAGATGTTCAACATCACTAATTATTAGGGAAATGCAAAGCAAAACTACAATGAAATTTCAGCTTACACCCGTCAGAATGGCTGTAATAAACAAGACAAGAAATAGCAAATGTTGCAGAGGTTGTGGACAAAAGGGAACCCTCATACACTACTGGTAGGAATGCAAACTGGTGCAGCCACCATGGAAAACAGTATGGAGGTTTCTCGAAAAATTAAAAATAGAAATACTATAGGATTCAGCTATCCTACTGCTGGGTATTTATGCAAAGAACGTGAAGTCAATGATTCAAAGGGATTTATGCACCCCTATGTTCACTGCAGCATTATTCACAATAGCCAAGACAGGGAAGCAACCCAAGTGCCCATCAATGGATGAATGGATAAAGAAGATGTGGTATATATATACACACATATATGTATGTATGTATGTGTATATAGAGAATGGAATACTACTCAGCCATAAAAAAGACTAAATTATGCCACTTGCCACAACATGGATGGACCTTGAGGGTACTATGTTAAGCAAAATAAGCTGGGCAGAGAAGGACAAACACCACATGATTTCCCTCATACGTGGAAGATAAACAAACACATGGACAACGAGAAGAGTTTAGTGGTTACCAGAGGGGAAAGGAGTGAGGGAGAGGCAAAAGGGGTAAAGGGGCACATGTGTATTGTGATGGCTGAAAACTAGACTAGTGGTGGTGAACATAATGCAGTCTACACAGAAACTGAAATATAATAATGTACACTTGAAATTTACACAATGTTATAAGACAATATGACCGCAATACAATTATTTTTTTTTAAAAGTACTAGTCTTCTTGGCTCCCATTTATCTATCTTTATAGAGACATTTGATGCTTAGAAAATAAAACACAAGCATCACTCAAATGGAGGAAATGCTGCCTATTGATTCAAAAAGTCTGAGTGATAGAGAGCAGCTAATATCACTTTTGCAGGCTATCTCCCTGAGTCTAATTTCACAAGCCATCAATGCTTTGAAAGGGAAAATTAATTTGAATGTCTGTCATATTCTAGAAAGTGAGATGAAGTATGGCAAATACTATTGGGCTACCTCAGAAAAGACAGATTTGTGAAAGATGGATACTCATTGTTGTTAAAAAAGGAGAAGACTATCCACCAAAAGGTGGAATTTTCTTTTTTCAATATTTATTAATAAATTCAATTTTTTTTTCGTACTTGTCTTTGGGGAATTACTAAGACAAATTTCACAAAGCAATGTGGTTGTACAGGAGAGATCTCTAATGAACCCAGAGAAATTAGAACATGTGTAAAATGTGGAATGAAATGCATGTAACTAAAGTTAACTAGAGAAGGGTACATAATTATAGAATTAGTGTCAGTGATGCCAAAGTACAGAAGGGAATGCCCTTGGGTACATTTTCCAAGATCACAGACTAGACTTTCACATGTATCCATCAAATAAAAATACCCACTTGATGCCAGAGGTGATTATTCAATAGATGATAAAGACAACATGTAACGTCAAACTTAATTTTTCTGAGTGTAGGTACAATGAGAGTCTTATCTGAATGAAGCACTGACTATCTCTATTTTCCACTCTATGTAAACATCCTTGAAAGATTCTGCGGAACAAAAGGCCAGTTGGTGCTCCCATTCCAAGGATAGACAGAAATGCTAAAGACCTGCAGAGAATTATCTCCCAATATGCATGAGATCAAAATTGGCTAGGCGAATTTCATCGTAGTAAATATATTTTGGAGTTTTTTGACCACCCTAGCATGCCAAGCCCTTTTCTGACTACAGGACCCATTCAATCACGTGCCTTTGTCTGCATTGCTCTTTGTCTGGACCTGCTCACTGCTCAGATCTCAGGTTAGATGTCAACTTCAAGGAAGTTGCCACTCTATCATGTCTCTATGTTTATTCCTTTCAAAATACCTATCATATTCTAAAATAACATTTTCTTTATCTCTTTGTTTATTTGTACTAACCCACACATTGCAATGTAAACTCTGTGAACGCAGAAGTCTGGTTTTTCTTGTCCCCATTGAACCTCCTTTGCCTAGAACAGCACCTCATACATAGGATGCTAACAAAAAAAAATCCACTTGTTAAGGGATTGTTAAAGTAATCCAAATAAAGTACAACATTATGGGCAAGAAGAGATAGAAAATTGTAGCAGTAGATTGGGTAAAGTGGCTAAAAGAGGCAATCTAGGCATAATCAGAATGCACAAAATTATAAAACATTTTTAAAAAACCCAGATATAGCAAATACTATTCTCCCTAACAATTATCACAGATTTTCAAAACTGCTTCTTAATTTCTCTGAACAAATACCGCATCATTTTGACTTAATTGAAATATGGATACACTTCAGAATAATTCAAACTGACCCGTTTTCCACCAACACGAACCCATAATTTTTTATATGAAGTGAATTACATGGAACCAGGGATGACTAAATTCTTTTTTTTTCCCTTCTTTTTGATATCCAGCATATATCCCAATGTCTGGTACTTAATATGTGATCAGTAAATATTTGTTTAATTAGTGGAGTATTGGAAAGAATTATTTAGCCTGATATAACCATGGCAGCAGTCTTCATGATCTTAATGCTTCAAATGCTGGCTAATTCTGATTGGAATACTGCCCAAATAAACTGACCATTTTTCCCAGTAGTTTAGCGAGTAATGTAGAAATTGTAAGTTGTGTTCCGGCAAGAAAAGTATAAATCATTTTTAGAATAAGCTTAATACTTTATCTAAAAGTTTCTCCAGGGCTAGCCTGAAGTCAGACAAGTTGATGCTGAGACTTTAGCTTTCCAGGGGCTGTCTCTGGGCTCCAGCATCCCATACATCCTGGAGATACTTAAGGTCGCCTTTCTCCCCAAAGCAACCAATGTCCCATCAATTTTGCATAATGTGGCTTGATGTATGACTATCCTGACATCTACCTTATAAGATTTCAATAGCAAAATAAGCAAAAGAAATACGCAAGGCCCAAGGCAGAGGAAAATTATTACAGGGGTTATTCAGACTTGAGATGCGCATGAGGAAGGACTCAGGGACCAAGAAGATACACTGTATTTCTAAAAAGTATACGACTTAAATGGTAATTTATTTCACCCGCGTGTAAGTCAGACTTGGGCTTAGGAATCAGGTGCGTTTGCCCAAAAGCCTTTATAGGGACATCCAATACTTTGGATTAATGCTTCATTTTTCTTCATCTAATTGGTAAGTCCATAATTTTCGAAAGATGAGTCAAGCTAGTACTGCTGCTTAGTACTGCAAACTGGTGCTGTGGGGGTAGATTTCCCGTTATGAGATCATGCCTTTAAGAGTTCAAATGGTGGACTCATCTATCCCTTTCCTCACCCACCAACTCTTCACAGTAAAGAAAAAAATGCTTTCACCAAAAAGCAAATGGGAAGCATATACAGAGGGAACGAGAGTTCATTGTAATAATCCAGTGATGTGTGAACCAAATAAAAGCTTTTTACATTGTTTGAGAACAAGAGAAATATATGCTGTGAATCTATTCTAAAGATCCCTAGTGAGATTTATAAAACTGTTTTTCTCCAGTCAAGTAACAAGTGCTAAAATTCACTTTATATACTTCAGTCGTTATATTTTTATGGCTGGTTTAAACATGGAAAAGCAGAACTCTTCAAATAAAAAGTTAAATAGTGTGAAAATGAATTATCAGGCTTTGAATTATAATCAATATGAGAATTTCAGCCAATTACTGTTTGCTGATTTGGACTATTGCAAACAAGAAGTTATGGGACAATAGTAAGCTTTTCTTAAGCAATGCTTAATTTGAATTAGTTGTGAAGGTTTCACAGTGAGCAGTGACAATTGAGTAAACTAGTAAAACTCTGTTTATTTCTATGTTTCTAACAGACTCCAGCTCAAACTTTCAAATAAATAATTTTGGATATTTGAGTATCCAAGTAAAAAAAAGAAAAATACCTCAAATTGGATATTTTTAATCAACTTTGTTGAAGTATACTTACAATAAAATTATCCTACTATAAATGTTTGTTGCTAAGTTTTGAAAAACATATAGCACTATATAAAGACACATTCATCGCCAGCAACATTCCCATATGTCCTTTTGTCATCCTTTGGACCTCAGTGGCAAGATTGGGGTCACATTTATGTCACACTATTCACGAGGTGGACTGAGGATCAAAACATGAAAGGTGAAGCAGTATAACTTCTGGAAGATAACATAGGAAAGCATCTTTACCACTCTTCACTAGGCAAGAAACACAGAAAATAGAAACCAGAAAAGAAAAATGGACAAATGGGACTGTATTAAAATTAAGAACTTCTATTCATCAAAATACACCATCAAGAGAATGAAAAGACAAGCCAGAGTCTACAAGAGGATATTTGCCACACATGTAATGGTCAAAGAGCCCTTATATGTAACAAGCTCCTAGAAATCAACAAGAAAAATACAGGCAAGCAAATAGGAAAAAAAAGTCATGGAAAAATTTTAAATAAATACTTCAAAAAAGAGACATCCAAATAAATGGTCACTAAATTTTTAGAAAGGTGATCAGTTTCATTCAAAGTGCACTAGGAGGGACCACTACAGAATTTACAGGATGGCTATCATAAAGAAAAAGAGAAAGCTTACGATACCAAAGACAGTGAGGATTTAGAGTAATAGGCACTGCTGGGAGAAGTGAAAAGTGGAAAAGTACATTTTGGAAAGTTGCATGACAGTACCTAACAAAGTTGAACCTGTGTCTACTCCGGATGCAGCAATTTTACTACCATGCACGTGCCCAATGGAAATAGGCAAATACGTTCACCAACAGATGTTCGCAGTAATATTCTGCCAGTCCAAGATTGGAAACAAACCCAAATGCCCATGAACATTAGCATAAGTAAACTGATATACAAAGACCTGAAATAATTGTTTAGTTAATGACTTTTTTTGCCACACTGTTCTTAAACATTCAATACACTTTTGGAACAGAAACTTTGTGTGTGTGTGTGTGTGTAATGACTTTTCATCCAAAAATAAAATAAAAAAATATACTGTAAAAAGAAACATCACATTATCATGGTTTCAGACAAAAACACACAATTTAAGTAATTCAACAGTTACTGTTCAGAGAATATTATAGAGACAAAAAGTGAATTGCTTGCCATATTTGAGTGAGTCCAAAACAAGTCCCAAATAAGTTGACTGCATCTGAACGCTGAAGAGAGTATGGAAGGCAAACGTCTCTAACTCTTCAGTCTGTTGTCTAAAGGCAGTATTTCCGTGTGTTTAAAGCACACTGTGTTTCGTTTTCTTTTGACTTACAAGTACTTTTCAGGGCTCTAACGTTATTGTGAAATGAAGTTTGAGTGAAAAGCAATCATGAGCTTCCAAAAGGCTGGAAATCTGATGAAGAAATTGGTGCAGGAAAAAGAATGCCCCTTTCCTTGCACCCTCCTTCAATAATCACCACCAAAGTCAAATCTTTCAAACTTTTGGGGAGTACAATAACCTCCAAACCAGATTTTAAAATTTTTAATGGTTTTTAATACATGCACTAATAGTTATTGGTATATTTTATTAGTTTGGATATTTGGTGTTAGAATGGAATACATAGTGATTTTCTAATTGAGTTTAATGAAATTTTGTTTTTCCTTAATAACTTTTCATTTAGTGGCAGTATTTTAATGAAAAACAATTTAAGCCATTTACCAAAATATACATGTTTGTGTATACTCAAATGCTCTACTGTAATGAAAATGAACAAACTAGAGCTACGTGAAACAGCATGTACATGAGTCACAAACATAATGTGAGTCAAAGAAGCCAAATATAAAAGAAATCACACATGAGTCCATTTATCTAAAACTCTAAAGTGGGAGAAAACTAATTTTGGGTTTAGAAGTCAGGATAGTAGTTAACTTTGGAAAGTTGATAGGGAGCAGAGAATAGAAGGAGCCACGAGGGGGCTTTGGGGGGCTTTAACAATCCATTTCATGGCCTGCGTGTTGGTTACACAAGGGTCATTTTGTGTCAACCCATCGAGCTGTACACTTAGGATTTGTGCTTTTTCCTATATATGGGTCATATTTCAATTTAAAAAGTAAAAAAAGAAAAAACTTTAAATAAAACTTGTGATGAAAAAATTAGTGATAAATAAACATTCTGGGAGGAAGTAACTCCAGATTACATTCTCACTGCTTTCACAGCCCATCTACGTGGGAAAATATCACACAAGTTTAAGAATGGTTTCAATTAATTTGATCTTTTAAGCATAATTTATTAATTTACCATTTCTTAAATGTTTTCTATTTGCCAGGTAATATGCTGGGAACTATGTAAATCATTATCCATGGCATTTAATTAAAATTTTTAAAAATTATCCTGTAGTTGCTTTAAGTCTGTTTTGTGATGTGTGTGTGTATTTGGACAGGGTGTTTCTTTCCAGAAAAATACTCAGATTTTTGCTGCTTAGTGTAAGTCCTCAGGTAAAAAACATTTAGTGAATTTTTTTTTTAGCTGTATGAAGATGTATTTTAGACTATCGAATTGCAAGCTCTCCAATTAAACTCTAAAACAAAGGTCAAGAATAATTCCATGCTTAAATATGCACTCAGGCTTGAGAGAAAAAAAAAAGAGCAGAGTGTACTCCCCTTCTAAATGGACAGTGAGTCTATAAGCAATTTAGTATCCCTGCCCTGAAGCCTACAGCTCCCTGCTTGGCCATGATGTTTCCTTGTGTGCCAGGAATCGTCTGTGATTACCCTCCCCACTTAAGATGTCTCCAATTTTCACCAGGACCTCTTGCACCGCCAGCCTAGACTGAATAGTCTGGAGACAAGCCCTTCAAAACTTACACAGACATCTAAGCCAGCACCCACCAAGGTAAACATTGACAGATTTGATTTCAAAACCAATTGAAAAACACAAACCACACACTGCGGAGGGCCGTAAGAGAGTTTAAAATATATGATAATTAAGGCTCAATATCATTTATATAAATAGTTCCTATGCTTTTATAGGAAAAATATGAACACCTCAATAGGAGAATGGGAAAAGACATAATAGTTCACAAGGCAATAAATACGGATGGCCAGAGGCACCAGAAATATGTTGAAAGTTGCTAATAAATAAAAACTGCCAGTTAAAATACTACTATATCTTTTTTCTCTATCAGATTGTCAGTCATGCCAAAGACTATTAATGTGCTGGGTAGACAATTATGTGTGAAACAGATGGAAACAGGTATTTATCTCTGCAGTCCAGGAGGGCTATCAAGCAACACAGGTATCAAAATGTTTGTCCTTGGACCCCCCCCCAAATCACAGTACTCACAAGCTATGTTAAGGACGTAAGAAAACAAATGAACAAAAACCTCTGTGCAGGATGTTGGTTGCAGTATATTATATGTCAGAAAAATACTGAAAACGAATTAGATGACTCAAAGATAAAGTATGATTAAATAGTATTTCTGTGAAATATTATATAATCATTACATAGTTTTAACACTGAAAGAGACTAGGAAAAATTGTTAAATAGAAAGTAGTCTAGAAGCTGTGTGCATAGTAAAATGCCATTTTTGTTACATATGTGTAACTATCCAAGCCTGTCTCTGGTCAC
This sequence comes from Equus quagga, assembly GCF_021613505.1. NCBI lineage: Eukaryota > Metazoa > Chordata > Mammalia > Perissodactyla > Equidae > Equus > Equus quagga. The sequence goes on from NC_060268.1 coordinate 137,931,182, forward strand.
ACTCAGCACTCATTTATCTGTTGACAGGCTGTGAAGGGGCCAAGGCTAATGGTTATATGATAAGTCAGAGAAAGTCTTCAATAGATGGGGCTCCAGAAACCTAAAGGAATTTGGCCTTTCAATTACATGCCTGGGCTCTGTTATCATTAGATGAGATGGCTTTAGAGCACGATGTTTTTAGAATATAAGCATCAGTAATCCCTTGGATATGACCTGAGACAGACATGAGCTATCTGGATTCAGCTCTGTATTATTTTTAAAATTAGACGTGGTGACTTTCTATAGGGAAAATCGGGGCTATGTCCAATGGAATTTGCCTTAGGTAGCAGTAGGTTGTGGAAAACAATTTCTCTGAATGAACTGCTTCTTCCTGAAGAAATTTCTGACCCTGCTTTGTTCCGTTTTGTCTATGTATACCTGAAAAGAAGTGAAATCTCGGCAATGCTGGGCTGAGAAGAAGAAGTTTAGACTGGGAAACAAGTATAAATGGCTAGCTTGTCACAAAACACTAGTGGAGAATGAAGTCAACATTTCAAAGATTGAATTTCTTATTATTTTATTTCCGGGGTGCAAACATAGAAACATGAACTGACATTCATTTTTTCAGATGTTTTCTCGTAGATGTTTATTTAAAACAGAATAAGTATTAATAGACTGGAGCAATGACTTTATATGACTAAGTTAATAATACTAATTTTGTAGGTACTTTAGTGCTAATAAACCTGAGATTCTTAGATCTTGCCAAATTGTAGGTTAGAACAAATTGTCCACATTAATTTGGTAATTACCCAAATTTCACTGTCCTTATAGGATCTCAGCGCCTCTGCTTTTTCCTGCCATTTCCACCCATGTTTTTAAGAAGTTCCTCTGTTTCATAGCAGATGATATTGTGTGTTATCTGTCAGACATAACAGCTCTTGGCACCAGAAACCATGGATCCACCAGACACCACTGCTGCTTCTCCTGGAGACCCTGATTTCTGCCCCACACCCAGGAGAATAGAATGGGTTGTGGCAAATGGAAAGGTGAAATAAGGAATAAAAAGAGTGCAAATGGGAAATCAGTGTGGCGGATTGCATTACTGCTCACAGGTCTTTACCGCCTGACCTGGAATTGAGGATGGTACTTCCTTGTTGCCTTGTCATCAGGTTTAGGATACGTTGTGTTTTGCCAAAGAAATGTGAGAAGATGTGAGTTGTGCCACTTCCAAGCAGAAACTTTAAGTCCCAACTGGTTGGTAGTTTTTCAGATCTCTTTTTCTTCTCCATAAAAATGGCTATATTCCAGAAAGAGACCACTCTGTCATTCTGGATGCTAGAATAAAAATAACGTTGAGCAAAGCTGAGCCAACTCATGAAGGACATGTAGCAATGTGATTAAGATATAAACTTGTTGTCATAAGACACCAGAATTTTGTGTTTGATTTTAGGGGAATGAGGGATGGTTTATTATTGTAGCACAATTGAAACTATCCTTATTATAGCAATAGATTTTAAAATCACTCAGACCTAAATTCAGGTACTGTCTCAGACACATGGTAAATATTGTGACCCTGGAAGTGTTTACTTATTCTCTCTATACATCAATGAGTTTGTGTTCAGTAAAGGAATAATAAATATCTATTTTATAGATATTCCTCTGAGAGAATTAGATGGGTTATCATATATCAAGTACCTATTAAATAAGAAATCCCCATTAAATATTAGTATCCTTCATTTTACTTCCCCAAAATATTCATTAGGAATTTTCTGAGTCATCAGATTACAGGACATTGTGTCCTGTAGGTATACGGGCATGATGTATATGGGTGACTTAGTGGCAGTTCTTAAATATTTTCTTGGAGAAAGCAGAGATGTGAGAAAGGGCAGACTGGCTCCAGATAGTGCCACAATAATTCTGAAATTTTGGAACAATTAGAGTGTTCTTAATGGAGTTTTTCCTTTATCCCCTCCCCAAGAAACTGAGGGAAAACCAATCTATCTCCTAATGAAAATATAAAATGGATGTTCAGAGAGTGGTGTCATACCTGGGGTTCGAGTAATACTCATTTTTTTCCCTCTAATGTTATTATTATTGACAGGCCACCACATTTAATTGATGCATTTAAATAAAATACATTTTCTGATAAATATGGAAAGGGTTTATATGTAAATACATTTTATAAGATTGGATAGGTGTGAAGAGGTAAAAGAAAGAGATAAAGTATGAACTGAGGCCTTTTCTGGTAGACATGAAAAGAGAAACACAAGTGTAGCATAAAAATAAGAAGTATAGAAATTATTAATACAACCATATTTAACTGTACCACTAGAAGTTTAAGTAATTTAAAATTAACTGAAAAGCATATGTAAGCAATCTGATTAGAGATATGTCATATTCAAAATAATTTTTAAATAGATAGCTATTATCAAGAGATAGAATAAACTGAAATATTTATAATAAATATTTGGTTCCTTATAATTATTTGAAAGAGGGAAAAAGCAAGAAGCAATTAGAACCCTATATGCAATGTGAAATCTGTGAACATCATTAAACTCAAACTAACATGACCCTTTAAATTATTCGTACGTGATTACTTTCTTCACAGTTAATCACTTCTTTGGATTTTCCAAAATGGTCGGAACTCTAAGATGTTCATCAGACTAAAAGTTTCACATCTTAGAATTGTTCCAGACTGAGAAGGCAGACTCTATAAGAAAGCACTTTCTCATCTTAAAAAGAAAGAATGGTGCACTGGGGCGCATCGTTTCTCTTTAAGTTCAGGAAATTAAGAACCATTCATTCAAGTCACCCTCTTCCATCTGAAATAAAGTTTGAGTTGTTCTACCAACTCTGGTTTTTAAAGTTTTCAACATTCCAAGCCAATTCCATAGTTAAGTTTTAGTTACTTCTAAAAAGCACCACTTTTGTTTACATGAAAATTTTTTGAAAAGTGGTCTAACTCTAAATATCCATTTTTGACAAGAAGAGAGCTATAGTCACGGGAATGTGAAAAGCAATAATGATACAAGTTAGTTAATCTCAATTCAACTGGCATAGTCACCATTTATTGATTTGTATGTTTTATTAATAATTACTATAATTTTAATTTTTGAGCGTCAAATTATGCTAATATAGAATTAAACACAATCTAAAGGCTGAAATTATCATTTCCTTAGCCCTTTTTTCAAAGTTATAAGAATTAACATTTTATTCTATTATGCATTTTCATGAACTGTATATTAACAACAACACAGATATAGTGATTTATGACCTAAGCCTTGATTAAATAATACATAGACTTAAAATATTTTAGCATGATTTACTAATTTCTATTATAATCTCCAAATTTTCTTTGCTGTCTTATATTGCATGAGGGTTATTGGATAAAAGAAACAACAGCTATCATTACCTTCTTTTCATATGCCTCTTTTTTAAACTGACTGCTATACTTAGCTGGAGGAAAAGTACCTTTTCCAGTACATAGCTTTTGTGGTTCAAAGCAGTGTTATGTAGTATGAGAATAAATCCGTAGGTCAACATTTCATTCAAATAAATGGAGGTAAAATTATTAATCCAATTCTCCTATAAAATCTACAGTGCATGGAAAGAACAAAGGGAAATTAAGAGAGAGAGAGAGGGTTGGGGGAGGAACAGGGAGAGGAAGAAGAAAAAGCAGAAGGTGAAGGACAAAGAAGATGAAGAGAGAGAAAGGAAAAAGGAGTGGGGTGGAGAGGAGGTGGAGAGAGGAAAGGGGCAGAGAAAAGGAAGGGAGAGAGTTGGAGGTAAGTAACAGTGGAAGGAAAAATCTACAAAAATGATATAGAAAACAAAATTTACCAATTAATCAAACCTCAAATCATTAATTTCTTTAAAATATAGTTGCATAAAATTCTCTTCAACTGTATATCAGAGGCTGTTTTCTCCGGACTATCCAAAAGAGCTTTGTTAATTAGACTTTGGTTATCATTGCTCTATAAATCTTGCATGTTTCCCTCAAGCCTAAGCTCAGGAGAATTGAAGAGATGTCCACGATTGGGGAAAAAAGGAAGAAAATTATAGCCAAAGTCAGAATTATCCTTAGAATGCAAGAGACAGATAATGTTCATAAATATTAACATATTAATACTTCTCATTTTAGAAAATTTTCCTTATTCAAGCTTTTATGATTTTTCCAAGAGTACTTTTATTTATGGTCTTATGTCTCTAATTGCTTGCCTTATTTCTACGAACGTTCGTCATTTCCACAACACCACTTCGCATATTCTATTTCAAGAGAAAAGAAAAACATTAGTGTTAAAAGTATGAAATATTTATTAGTAATGTACATGTTTCTGTGTATGTGTGTTTCAGAGGTAAATATTCAGTATGCTATTACTGTATTTTAAAACAATGATGCCAAAATAATAGTTTGAGTTTAAGAGTATCTCTTTTAGGTAGATATGCTTTCCTTTGGACTCTTAATATTGACATATTTACTAGTTATATCTAAATAAAACCTAAGGACTTGTCATAATAATTATATCTAAATAAGACCTAAGGACTGATCACCTGAGGGAAATGGAAGCCAAATGTCCACAAGGCGGACCAGAGATTGTGACCATGTCATCCAGATACTGAGGGTTCAGGTGCTTCCTAAACCATCTGAATGTTTTACCAATGTCTGCTCATGGCTTCTGTGCAGTTGAAAAACCTTCATTATTTTATTTAAATAGGGATATCACGATGTGAGATAAATGAATCTACGACAGGAAAACATGGTTCTTGGAGCTTTTAAAAACTTAAGGGCTAGTGTAGCAGAGGTAACATATATTCTTTATATGTCATACTGAAGTGTAAAAATCAGCCTAATTCTGAAGATTACAAGGGATAGAAATTTTAAAAAGGAGGGTAATTCATGCCCTGTACTGAAATAATATCATGCAAGAAACTAATTAGAAGGAAAAAAATTGCTGTTCAGCATGACCTAAAAGCATATATAGTCTCATCTCCCTCTGAAGCAGTAGGCTTCATTCATTCGTTCATTCCTATTAGACAAGTTTCTGTGAAACCCATGATGACAGCACCTTTGCAACAGCAAGAAAACTTGGAAGGAGTTTTGAAAAAAACTGAGGCACCCAGCATCATGTTTATCCAGATCAATTATGCGGATGACTGTCAATTAGGACAGAAACATCAAAGTTTATGATGAGGGGACAAAGTGCACATTTAAGAGGATATGGACCCTACTAAGAAGATTCGGGTTGCTGGCTTTCATAACTGAGTAAAATCAACCAGGAGAAGGAAAGTGGGCAGAAAAGCAGATTTGGAGAGATGACAGCACCAGGAGTTCAGACTCAAACATCTTGCATTCAACGTCCCCCTGGGACACTCAGAACTCAGGCCACCAGGGAATTAGAATCTTTTGAGCAAAGGAGAAAAGTAAGTAGATTAGTGTGTTTAATATCATTTGCCAAATGTGTAAAGAAATAAATTTTCTAAAAGCAAAAAAAGGTCTTATTTTGGTTTGGTGATCATTAGGGGGAGCCCCAGCACTTTTAATGCACTTTAGATTATTCCAGATCAGAAATCTTGCCACAGTTTCAGAAAAAAAAAAAAAATGTTCTTTTACACATAGAGTTAGCATTTTCTAGAAGTTGCCTGTGCATCAGTGATTCAAATGCGTTTGCAGTGTTTGTGAGACAGGCTCAAAAAGTGTGCTGCGAATTGCCAGTTGCATCTACTTTTTCTTTTCCTGGACTATTTAATGGCAAGCAAGTGCCTTGACAACATTAAATATACTACATTTCGCTCGAAATACCATGGGATCGCTCAAGATATGAATTGGAGAATAAAAAATATCTCCAATGTCATCCTCTCTCTACCTCCTCCTGGATGAAGGAGAAGCATCACAGAGTAAAAGAAGAAAATATGTCTCCACTGTCTTCTCCATTGCTAGAATTGTTTAGATCTGAGAGCAGTATGAACAGCTTATCAATCCTTCCTTTCTCCTGCTATCCAAGCTATAGCTTTGGCATGATTTTCTACTGTGTTAGTCACTAAAATTCTGTAAGAGCATATGCTGTCGTGATGTGAAACTTGAGACTTTCACTGTTTAGGCAAAACTATCAATTTCTACCTGGATGTCTGCCAGTCCCCAATAGTAATTGTGTATTGAGGAATGCAGGAGCTGCTGCATAGTGTCTTACACCTTTAATGATCCCTTTGATAAGCTGGTGATCAAATCTCATGAGTACAACCAAAGTTTTGGACAATTGCCAAACAGTACACACTTGAAAGAATCATGAATGGAAAGTCAGCTTGGTACAGTGGGTCTGGGCAGAGTCCAAGGGGACAGCCCAAAATTTAGAGAGAGGTACATGCAGTTACGTAACACAGAGAGTCTATTCAGATCCACGCTCTGCTTTTGTGATCATCTGTCAGGAGATAGTCAGAAAGGCGATTCTGAGTAAGAGGATGAGCCTTTGATTAGTCATCTCAGAGAAGAAAGAGCAGGGGAGAACTGGATTCCTGGGAGGCTGGCAACTTTACCAGCTGCGTTAGACTCAAGATGCACAGCCAGATTATGACTGCTGTTCCTATAATGGAAGCCAGTTACCTTCTGCCTGGTCTTAGAGGTATTTTTGCTTGTAGGTGGATGTATTCATTCATTAGAGGCATCATAACAAAATACCACGGCCTGGGTGGCTTAAGTGACAGAAATTTATTTTCTCATAGTCCTGGAGGTTGGAAGTCCAAGATCAAGGTGTTGGCAGGTTTGATTTCTCCTGAGGGTTCTCTCCTTGGCTTGCACATGGTCGTCTTTTTGCTGTGTCCTCATATAGCATTTTCTCTATGCGTGCATATCCCTGGTGTCTCTCTTGTGTGTCCAAATTTCCTCTTCTTATAAGGACTCTAGTCAGGTGGGATTAGGGCCACTCATATAATCTCATTTAATCTTAATTACCTCTTTAAAGGCCCTATCTCTAAATCCAGTCACACACTAAGGTAGTGGGGGTTATGGGTTCAACATGTGAATTTTAGGGAGGTACAGTTCAGTCCATGCCAGCAGACAAGGCTGGCCAGGACACAACAGAGAGAAAGAAAGCTTACCTCCTTCCCAGTCATGAGAGTAAATGCTGGCAAGGACTTGAGGATTCAAAAATATTCAATATCCTGATAAAGTTGTTTTTCATTGTGACTACTAAAATATTTTTCTCATTATAAAATATTTACATGTTTATTTTGAAAATAGAATTTTAGGAAGCATAACAAATAAGATTATCTTACTTCCCCTTGAAAGATTGTTTTTAATTTTGTTTTTAGTAAACTTGATTTTTCTTCTTGTACAAATGTGATTTGAGTATGAAGACATTGAAAAATGGGACGTCTAGAAAAGGTAGGGAGAAGGGATGAAGCAGGGACAAGTAAATTGAGCATATCTACATCATTATAAAACAGAAATTTAACTGAAATTATATTTTAACTTTTTAATTGTAGACAATGTGGCTTGCATATTATTTAACATATAATGACTTTAAATAGAAACAGGACATTCTCAGGATCGTATGATTCATTAAGCATCGTGTCAACCAATTCTATAGACTTTATTTATTAGTTTGTAAGTGTATTTCTGTATTTGCCATTAGATCAGAAAGCAGCGTACAGGCCATTGGACCAGAAATTAAGAATGTTGTATTTTTTGTGCATAAATCTGGCATATTTTCTCCAAGTTATTTAACCTCTTATAATCCTGAATTTCACTGGCCAAAGAGTTTTAAGTGTGTAAAAAGTTTTGAAAATGCACACTGAGTGCTTCACAAATACAATACTAGTATTATAATGATTATTCCATTTTTTATAAAGACAAATTCCATTTGCCTTATTGCACTTTCCTATCATAAGTTTAAAAGAATGAATTCTTCATGTTCAAGTTATACATCAGCATTGCCAATATTAAAGTCAAATTTTTTTGTTTGATTCAAGGAATAGGTACGGCTGAGAAATTGTCATAGCATTTAATTCTCAGTATTTTCTGATGGCATAGTTCATCTTAAAATTGCAGTTCATAAAATCTCAATGAAATGTGACGTCCTTAAATACCAATGGCTTCTAAAATGTATTTAGAGATAGCTCTAGAATTAGATAGACTCAGAGTTTAGCAGACGAAATGATTTGAAGAAACCCCAGGTAATTCCCATGTTTACTAAGGAGAAGAAAATGAGAGGTAGTTATAAATTATGCCATTTCTTCCCCAGACTACTGTAATAGCCTCCCACCTGATCTTTGCCATACTAATTTTTCTAAAATATAAATTAAATTTTATTACATCCCTACTTAAAAGCATTCGTTTAGTTTCCCCCTGCCCTTTAGGTATAAAAGCCAACCTCTGCTCATGACCTCCGAGGCCTTGCAAAATAAGGCTCTTGCTTACATCTCCAATTTTGTCTCAGTGTGTTCTTCTTTTTGTTGAATATAGCTCATCCATATGGTCCTATCTTAAGTCACGTTAATGCACCAACCTAATTTAACTGAAAGGCTTTGGCACATGCAGTTCCCTCTGCCTGAAAAAGAAGAAAGGTGACCTAAGAGAGATAGCATGAGACTCTGACTTGGGCAATTGGTGCTTGGGATATTGGCAGGAATCTGGGGAAGGCTGGCACATAAGAAGTAGAAAGGAGTTACAAGAATTTCATGCTAGTGTGTGATTACCTGGGCCTCAACAAGATGCAAGCTCGCTATGTAATATAGATCTTTTTCATAAAGAGTTTGCCTCAATATAAGTTCAGAATTTTAGCCCTCTTCCCAAATAATGTAACACTCAAAGTAGAATACACATAGAACAGGTAAAGGAGTCATCCATCTGACTCTAAAATAATATGTTTTCATTTTTAAATCTATCAATAAACTTAGAATAGTGAACTAAGATTCATGAGACATGCAGAGATTAGGGAACAAAAAGTGGCTAAAAATAAAGAGAAAAAGCATTTTTCTATATCACCGTCTCTGGCTTTGGCCCAACCACTAACATGCTTATAAAATCTGCAATTAAAATTTCTTGGGCTTCCTTAAATCTAATTCACTTGTACTTAATTAAGAGCTTTCATAACCTGAGAGAAAAATATTTGACACTAAATTGTGTCCTTAGCTTAGGGAAATATGACCACCCATTTCCCTTCAGTTTTAGTTAAATGTGTGATTTAAACAGATATGCTCAATTCAGTGAGGAAAATTACCCATCCGAAATAGTTTTCTCATATGTACTGACATGGCGCAAAAATATTTCCCTGAAGTGTATCTTTGCAACTTACCCATATATTTGCTATTATTTGTATACGGTACAGCCTTGTGAGGGCTTTTCTACTGTTGATTGAACATCTCACAAATGTTGTAATCAGTCTCCCTAACTAGACTATAATCTCCTTGAAGAACATGATTATGGCTGGTATTTGTTTTCTCCAGAGTCCTTAGTAAAGTATTAGCATGAAGCATTAAGTCACTCATTTAACAAAGTTCATTATTTGTTATATGGAAGGCTAACCATTCAAAGCATACAAACTGTATTTGTATTCTTTGCACAAAGAGCAAAATTAACAAATACTTTTTTAAAATATCATGTGTATTAGTTTTGTTAATCTTATTTTACATAGGGTAGAAAGATACTACAACAGCTGGAATTTCCTAGTTTTTGATATGCTTTCTCTTGAGACAAAGCTAATTTCCTAGACAAATAGTTCTAATGTGTTTACACTTGTTAATGAGTATTTTTGTTCCCTTAATGTGTACAAGTGCCGGTAAATGAAATAGATAGGGAACTTGATCTTCATGAATACTGTCTGTTTGGGTGTATTTGAGGGTAGAGGAAGGTAATATTTACTTATATATGATATATAATGTATATTTTGTATAACTTTAGATAGGGTCGTCAGAGAAAGGTGCTATTTAAATTGCAACTGGAAGCTACTGATCACATTTATGCAAGTTCATGTCACAGTTAGAGTTGTATACTGTATTTCACAGCTCATTCAGCTTTCGGTGGGCTGAGGGATTGTGTCCGAATGTCTCTTCTGAGACAATGGCTGATTTTAAATAAAGATTGCATTAACACTAAGAACATAATATATGAAACAATATATGAAGAAAAATTTAATGCATATCATAAAAGGTTACCTTTGAAGCTCTCAATCTAGCAAACATATTGCATATTGTGGCCCGAATAGACCCACAAAACCTGGTATAATATTCTTTTCTTCCTTAAATAAATTTAAGGCCAGCTTACAACATCAAGAGTGTTTTTTTTGATGAGACATTGGGCATAATGGGAACAAAATAGTCTATCAATACAATAGTGAACTAATCTCCTTATTGCAAAATCATCAGTAACACTGGCTGCATTTATTAGTCTGATATTAAGATGATCAGAGACATGAATGGTTCGTAAGTCACTTGGCTCGCAAACCCTCCTGCTCGTAAAATATAAAAAGTAAGCAAAGTTTATAAAAAACTCCGTTGAAATGGGCAGACAGCCTACATACAATTTTGATTCTCAGTATGTTTATAACGTTTACTATGCACTGAAGAGTTGGGTGGCGAAGTATTCTATTACTATTGAAACAGCTTGGAGCATATGATATGTACCTACAATGTTATGCAGCCTATCCTAGAGGCATTTGACAATAAAATATTCTTGATTAATGCTTTATCCCTTCTTACTCTACCTTTCACTATAAAATATTCATAATGTGTTTGAAGCATATACAAGTTCACTTTATAATATACAGATGTAGCCATTTGCTTAATGGTATTTAAAGCATTTGGTTAGATTTTTGTGATGATTTTAAATATCCAAATGCATATTTTTCCTTCCAAGCAAGATAATTCTTTGCATTTTTATTTTTTAATTAAAAATCTATCTCAGAATCACAGTTTTAATTCTCTCTTAAGGCAGAGTGTGATGTACCCTATAGTAGGGGTTTACACTATAAAGCCTTTAGCCAACATATAGAAAGAAGTTTTTTAACAGAAAATGAAAGATTAAGCTTGGTGTCTGCTGGAATTAGGGAAGTTCCTCTTTATTTGAAATATGTGTTAAGGTTTCTCTAGAACATATGGACTTATAAAAATTATGCCTACCAAGGGGCCAGCCAGGTGGTGCATCGGTTAAGTTTGCACGTTCTGCTTCAGCAGCCAGGGGTTCACCAGTTAGGATCCTGGGTGCTTGTCAAGCCAGGCTGTTGCAGGCATCCCACATATTAAAAAACAAGTAGATGAAGATGGGCATGGATGTTAGCTCAAGGCCAATCTTCCTCAGCAAAAAGAGGAGGGTGGGTGGCAGATGTTAGCTCAGGGCTAATCTTCCTCAAAAAAAAAAAAATTATGCCTACCAAACTAACTAGTTATAGTTGGCTCAATTCTAAGGAGGGTATCTTTGGCAGAAGACCTTGGAGAACCTCTCTAAAATTTCTTCATGCAATATGAGGTTGATAGTTTTGATAAAATGAGAGAGGAAAACTGAATAAAACTCTCACACCAGTTTCAGATTGGTGGAAAACTTTATACAGACCTAGAAGAGGCCAAAGGATTAGTGATGGCTCTCATTGGTAAGGGATGTAAAACCAGAACAGAACATTCTGTCTTCCTTCCCGCAGTAGGTGATGCTATCTGTGGAAAAGATTCCACAACCCTGTATGTGTGAATGTCTTCTGGGTCTTGTAAGTGCCTCCATGGAGTAGAATAGATGAAAAGACTTCCATGGTTGGCTGAGATGTGCCGTTAGGGTCAACTAAGTGATTTCGTAAACCCCATTTCTGATTATTAGTGACTTCCCATTGAAGCTCTACTACAGGGAAAGAATGATAATCTGTGTCATTTTATACTTAATATTTCCCACTTGCATCAATATACTGGCATTCATATGTGTGCGTGTGTGCTTTGTCTATGTCCATTTCTGTCAGTCTGTTTATCTTTTAAATCTAACAATAAATACACTGATGAAAACAAAGGAAATTTAAATCAATGAATACTGTAGATTCTTTCCTCTCATTAGTGCAGAAAAAAGATATTCTTTTTTTTCCTGATAGACTTTGGCCAATATGATACCCTCCTGATGCCAAGATGACAAGACCACAGCAGAAAAATTAACAGTTGTATCAGTTTTAGCCAATAAATCTTAATGCATCATTTTATGGTAGTAATGTTACGGGGGATGGTCACTTTACACATTATTCATTTGTCATTTAGCTGTCTGCACCTAGAGAGTTCAACATAGTAATAGAATCCAGATATTTAATTTCCTGTAGGGTGAAGGCATACCAGTGGTCAATGTAGATGTTCCTCTCTCTCATATTCTGTGCCTTTATGCAGTCAATCCCATGGTACATTACATGTCTGCTTGAAATGGCCACACCTCTTGTCTCTCTAATAGTTCTTTGAGGTTTACTTTTAAGTGATGGAAGTATAGGGAAAGGACTTTCTGCAGAAGCCACTGAGTTTAAGGCAGAATGAGTCAAGGCCCTCTGTCTATTCCTAGAACTTAATTGCCTCAAGACACTTGAAAGAAAGAGAAAGGTTGTGAAGTAGCGTAGACACAGATATCAAAATGTGTAACAGGATATGACACCAAAATCAAAGGTAACAAAAGAAAAAATAGATAAACTAGACTTCATCAAAGTTAAAAACTTTTAATTTTAATCAAAGAACATTATCAACAGAGGGAAAAGACAACCTACAAAATGGGAGAAAATATTTTCAAATAAAAATATGATAAGGGATTAATATCGAGAATATATAAAGAACTCAAAATTCAACAACAAAAATTAAACAAACCAATTCAAAAATAGACAAAAGACTTTAATAGAATTTCTCCAAAGAAGATATACAAATTTCCAATAACAATATGAAAAGAAAAGATGCTCACTATCACTAGTCATTAGGGAAATGGAAATCAAAACCATACTGAGATATCACTTTACACCTATTAGGATGGCTTCTATCAAAAAAGAGAAAAATAACAAGTGCCAGTGAGAATTCAGAGAAATTGTAACACTGGTGCATTGCTGGGGAGAATGTAAAATGGTGCAGTGACCGTGGAAAACAGTATGGTGGCTCATGAAAAAGTTATACATAGAATTACCATGGGATCCAGTAATTCCACTTTTAGGTCTATACCCAAAAGATTTGAAAGCAGGAATTCAAATACTTGTACACCAATATTCAAAGCAGCATTATTCACAACAGCCAAATGGTGGAAACAACCCAAATGTCCACTGACAGATGAATGGATAAACAAAATATGGTATATACATAAAATAACATTTAATTCAGCTTTAAAAAGGGATGAAATTCTGATAAATGCTACAAGATGGATGGACTTTGAAAATATTCTGCTAAATGAAACAAGCCAGACAGAAAAGGACAAACACTGTATAATTCCATTTATACAAGGTACCTAGATGAAGTAAATTTATAGAGACATAAAGCATAATCATAATACAGATTACCAGGGGCTGGGGAGAAGGGAGAAGGGAAAGTTATTGTGCAATGAGCATAGGCTTTCTTTGGGGGATGATGAAAAATTCTGGAAATGGATAGTAGTGATGGCTGCACAGTCTTATGAATGTACTCACTGCCACTGAAGTGTGTACTTAAAATGATTAAAATGGTACATTTTATGTTATTTATCTTTCTCCACAATTAGAAATTAAAATGTGGGGCCGGCCCCGCGGCCAAGTGGTTAAGTTCGCGCACTCCACTGTGGCGGCCCGGGGTTTCGCCAGTTCGGATCCTGGGCACGAACATGGCACCGCTCTTCAGGCCACGTTGAGGCAGCGTCCCACATGCCACACCTACAAGGACCTAGAACTAAGATATACTACTATGTACTGGGGGGTTTGGGGAGGTAAAGCAGAAAACAAAAAAGAAGATTGGCAACAGTTGTTAGCTCAGGTGTCAACCTTTAAAAAAAAAGAAATTAAAATGCATAATATGCTCCATATTATTTTACACTGTACTTTAAATATTTTTTGTCAGTGGAAACATCTACTTGTCTTCTAGTTCTACAGATACATATTTTGACATTTTATTAAATAATTACATTAGCTTCCTTGATGATCCTCTTTGATCAGTCCAATTTTTAACCTATTTATAACTTCAGAATATGTAATTTTTATATCAAACTTTACTGGCCAATTGATTCTGAAAGATTAAAATAAGTGTCTTATAAATTCATAAATGTTATGAATTTTATTCAAATTCCCACAATTCTGTACAATATAATATTGCTTCTTTGTTGACTTTTGCTGTAAGGTATATAGACGTATAATTTTGCTGTAAGATATATTTTGTACACCTTATTTTTGAAAGGACATTATCGAATAAGGAGAACATAATTTAGCATTTTCAGTGCATTTTTCACTTTTTATTTTATTAATATTTGACAAAGTTACATAAAAAAAGATTTTGCTTATTTTACACTAACTCAAACTTCTCTAAGGGAACACAGATTATGTATGTCATTCCCATTAATTGAAAGGGTATATACTTGTTTTCAAATTCGAATGCATTGAAATATAAAGAAGAACCTGGGCTCTAAGGCTCGTGTTTTGTCACCGACTTGTCCTGTAATTTTGAGTTAAAGTTTTTTTTGTTTTTGAGGAGGATCAGCCCTGAGCTAACTACTGCCAATCCTCCTCTTTTTGCTGAAGAAGCCTGGCCCTGAGCTAACATCCATGCCCATCTTCTTCTATTTTTTTATATGTGGGACGCCTACCACAGCATGGCATTTGCCAAACGTGCCATGTCCACACCCGGGATCTGAACCGGCAAACCCTGGGTCGCTGAGAAGCAGAACCTTTGAACTTAACTGTCGTGCCACCAGGCTGGCCCCTGAGTTAATGTTTTAACCTGTCTGCATCTTTTTTCTCATTGGCAACACAAGAGTCATTGGACTAGGTGCCTTATAAGGTCATTCAAATGAATGAACATGGTTGTGTTCCAATAAAACCTTATTAGCAAAACAGAAGGCTAGATTTCGTCAAGGGGCTATGGTTTTCCAACTCCTGAGTTAGAAGACAGTTAATATTTTTGAAGTTAATATACTATCATAGAATCACAGAGAAGAATATTGTTAAATTGTTTTCAAATAAAACAATTAGAAATAATGAGTGTCATTGTTGCATTTTTCTCCTTTAGATGTCGAACTAATTAAATATCACAAAATAGGGCCACATTATACTTTAATTTCCGGGCAAGGTCTTGAAAATCTATTATGCAGCAAGTTTGAGTATATAAAGAAGTAGATGAATAGCTAAGAAAATCTGGTATTCAAATTGGGCAAAATGAACATCTCATTTCTATTCAGTAGGAAAAAATAGAATATTTTTTAAATGTAGATTAGCTGGAGTAAATCTAAGATGACTGTGTGCAAACTATTTTTTTAACTCTTGTAGAAGAGATGCACATATATTATATCATTTAATTAACACCGTCATAACACTGCAAAGTTTGTGTTAATATTTTTACTTTGCAAATGAGGAAACTACTTCAATGGCCCAGTTAATGAGCATATGTATAGTCAGTTTCAAAGCTAGGTCTGTGTAGCTTCAAAGTCCGTGCTCTCAACTATTATATTATACATCTCTCAGGCTCATCACTATTCCTTTTTCGGATATCTCCAATCTCATTTGTTGTTTTACTCTTAGTTCATCAAATAAGAAACGTTGAGGAAAAAAATATATCAATATCGTCACGTTTTCACAATGAACAGAAAATAAATACTAGAGATAATTCAAGTGATTCACAGATCAAAGTCCTTTAGCTTTTTTCTATTAGAATTCTGAATATTCACTAGAAATTAGGCCCCATCCTTTTGATCAAGCATCAGTTGTCCTTGCGGTAGTCCCTTGATAATAAAAATCTGTATTGGCTTTACTTTTGCTCCTCTCTCACTCTAACTTCTTCCTCCTTGTGCCCTCTGGGATCACCAAATAAACTCCTGTACTCAAGTCTCTGTCTCGGGGTCCATTTTCGGGGGAAAAGCAAGCTAAGACTCATCTCTTTGAGGTAGTTCTGTCTAACCACTGTCAATCCCCAGATTGTCTCAGATGTCCCTCCTGGGAGTTCCTAAAGTACCCACGCCTTCTTTAATAAAACCCTAAGATCAACATCCATATTTTAAACTTACCTAGTAACTGATTGCCATTAAAAGGTATTCTCGACTTGTAATTTTGTTGGCTTCCCCTTCTTTGACCTTTTACTGTATATCCCGATTGCACAATACATTTGAACGCTTCACACATTTCCTGACCCTCGTCTTTCATCTGTCTTTGCTTTGCCTTCTCACATGATTAATGAAGCATGGAAGGGCTGGGGCATACTTGCACATTTTTTTCTATTTCTAGAGTATAATATTCACAAAGTAATTGCAGACCATGAGATACCGACTCAGTGCTGCTTCATAGTTCTATAGGAAGCTGCATACTCCTTGACAATGAAGACACGTTTTTAGCTAGAAATAAAGCAGCAAGTTTCTCTTCACACCATGGGGAGTTGAAAATTCTGCTTTGTAATCATGACATGACACAGAATGATGTGTAGAACAGAATATAAAACCTGAAAAGAGTGGGTACAGCAACACACATCTGTTTCTACTGACAAGTAAGCAGACAGCGGTCATGATTTTGCACTGTGTTATGGTAGGAAGCCGAATGTTCCACTGAAGTTAATTGGTTCAAAACTCAGTACATAATGTATTAGTAGAGACCTAAGCACAATCTAAGAACTCACTTTTTATTGCCCTGAAGCAACAATTGTACATGAAAGTTATGCTTAAATCAAAGAAGGAAGAAGCAAGCAGGATCCTAGTACTTCCAGCAAATAAAGGTAAGAGTGTTTGCCTACATCAAGCTGTCGCAAATGAAAGCACACAGAGAACGCGAGGAGTTTGCCTCGTGGATGTGTGAGGGAGCTTAGCAAGAAAAGGAAACTCAGTCCTACTCAGACAACTGCAGACTCAGCAGGATGATCAGGTACGCAATATGATAATAGTGCATGATTCGTAGACACTGAGAGAACTGCTAGAATCTAAAATGATTACTTTATGAATTTTGTGGGCTTGATTAGTTGTGTTTTCATTTAATTTCTATGTTTTACTCTCAATTTCTAATATTCAAAACTGTCCAACTAACAAAATAAAATGAAAAGCATAGCTTCATATAGTTCTGTCAGAATGTGCTATATTTACCCCAGCTTTCAATTTGGAGAAAAGTTTTTATTCAACAAACAGTTTGTAAAAAGAACAGTTAGAATCTGAAGAATTCAAAGTGTACTTTTATGAACAGGATATAACTCATATTGTCCACCCAGAAATAATTTATGAGACATAATTTTGTTTAACAGACATTAGCTATGGGGAATTAATCAAAAATAGTATTTTATAATTACCAATGTAAGGAGCAGTTAGAAAAGCTGTTCTTAGCCTTTACTACTGCCATCACACATATGATGAATATCTTCTACCATCACACATATGGTGAATGCCATAACACATATGCTCATAGGCATTACTAAATTTTGCCACAAATTTTAAATGAATGTCAGTAATGCTCATAGACTATGACCTTTAGTATAGATAAGATTGGCTATAGTGTCATCCTTTTTTATCCTGCTGGAGAAGGCATATTAGATTGGGAAGGAGGAGAGTAAACAATCCATACCCTTTCTTTTTGGCCTTATTAAGCCATTCCTTTATGTATGTATCCAAGTTGACACTAGAGCACCATGAAACTTGCTAATATAAAGGATGATCGTTTAAGAGTTAATCCACAGTGAAGACGGTCATGGAGTTTTCATAGTGATAATGTAAGGGCAAGGATAATTCCACACCACTGTGTCTAAATGCAAAGCTGTATTAAAAAATACAAAAATAAACAATGTAATTAAAAAAGTGAAAAATACGATATTTGAATAATCCTTGCTCCTTGATAATTAAGAATAGAAATGGTGTCTACTCCAGAAGATTGTGATAAAAGAGGCTTTTAAATCAAGCAAAAAAGACATTTTTGTTTGCTTTTTGCAAAACAAATAAGCCTCTGGAAATGCAGTCACAGAAGCAAAAAATATTTAAGAAAAAGTAGATCATGAATTGATTGTGGTGGCCAGAATAAGGGAGGTCACGTAGACCAATCTATACCATAATTTGTTTGAATCACCATTAAATGGTAACATACACTTCAACGGAGTATATTTCTTTCTCTTGTCATTTATTGTGACATATCTTGATGTATCTTTTTATGTGTGTATCTTGCAAAGAACATAGCACTCATATTTTCATATAGATAACTGTCATTGAATGTTTGTATTTATTTATCTAATTGGCAAATACTTATGAAGTATCCAATTTATGCTAGACTCTCTATCCTTTTCAAAGTTATATTGAGTAATGATATCACATATTCAAGTACTTTATACAAATTCATATAATCTGCACAAACTGTGGGGAGGTTTTATTATTTTTCTGATATTTCAAATTAAGAAACTGTGGCACAAGATGTTTAAGTAATTTGTTCAGAGTCACACACAGCTAAGATTTGGTGGAGAAGGGAATACAAACTTGGCTAGTCTGGCTTCGGAGCCCATGCTTAGAATCTTCTTTAGGAGAAAGTACACAAACATTGAAAACTCTTACCCTATAGTACAAAACAAATGAAAATACAAAATAAAGCCCAAGAACTATAGCAGGGGAAAATATAAACAATGTATCTACTCAATAGTAAATTTTAAGTTCCTCAGCTCAGAAAAAGTATCAGCTGCTTCTTGTTCTCCGAGATGCCTTTTCCTTCGGTAGTTCCACAATTCTATAAAAAGGAAAATCTTTCACCATTTATAAGTCAGGGAAGTGGGAGAATCCTCCCCCCCCCCCCCCCCCCCCGCCCTTTTCCTTAAAGTTCTTGTGGCTGGTCAAGAAATTAAAGAGGCAGGTTAGCAGGAGAAAATCAAAGTTTAATAGCATGTACACATGGGAGAAATCCAGAAGACACTGAGGAACTCAGCCCTCTGGCCTAGGCTGTCTGTTTAAGTATCTTCAGCTACACACAAGGAGGACACTGCGGGTAGTGATCTGGGGCTTCAAAGGGGAGGAAGGCAACCCACAGGAAATGGAAAAGCAAATGTTTGGTAAAAAGAACTTCGATGAGAGTGGGTTTAGCAATCTACCGGAACCCAGAGTTATCTACGATGATGGCCTGTCCTGGGGACAGGCCTTTATTTTAAATTTCTTTCAGGCAGTTAGGGGGGAAAGGTTAAATGTTCATCCTGAGTCTGAGCCTTTATTGTCTTCAACTTGAAATAATCCGCATACCAGAGTGGCGCATCTTGGGGCGGCCTGCCCTGAACCCCATCATATATATATATATATATATATATATATATAAAATCAACACGATGTACACTTTAAATACCTTTTAATTTTATATGGCAATTAAAACACAATAAAGCTGAAATTTTTTATAAAAGCATACACCATAATCAAGAGGTATTTATTCCTGGGATTCAAAGACGGTTCAACATATGCAAATCAATAAATATGCTACACCACATTAACAAAATGTAGCATAAAAATCATATAATCATCTCGATAAACATAGAAAAAGCATTTGACAAAATTCAATATCCATGATCATATTTCTATAACAACATCTGCTACCATTAGTTCTGGCCTGTAAGAAAGCAGACACCGCTGATCTTCTCATGATGCTGGGCTCCTCTCAGCTGTGCATTTCTCATTGCTTTGGTAAATGTCATGTCTTCTGGACCCCATTGTAGAACAACATCTTAGTGTCCTCTTTTGCTCCACTCTTCCAGCTTCCAGGGCAATTCTTGCATTTCTATCTTACTTAATGTGGGCCATTGCTCATCCCAAGTTTTTAGGACCATCTTAGCAGCATTTTGAAATTATCTTCTTGGGTCTTTGCCAATGTATTAAATCACGAGCTGCAACAGAGTGCTCTCATCTCATTAAAATCTTCCTTAAATAGTGTTACATGCTATCCTGCCTTGATTCAACATGCTCAAGATTATTGAGCATGTATATGTTTACTAGTTCCGGCAGCTCCTTCAAGATAGAGTTCCTAATTATTGATCTGGTGGCTAGGAGGCAAGGCACAGGCAAACTGGTGGGAAGTTTAAGTTGTGTGGCAGGGAAGGAATGCCTGCATGATCTTCAAGCAAGGGAGGAGCATAACACTTAACAAAGAATCATGGACCACTTTTGGGAACTCAGTGTTTCCAGGGAGGTCTGAGGTTTTAAGATTCTCAATTTCATCAACCGCAACCCATTAGCAAGTGCCCCATTCTTTCCTATTCAGAGCCCTGATTAGCATAGTAGACCTCCTAGGCTGAGAATTTAACTTTCTCCTGAATTCTGCTACTTGAATGATAAAATTCTGGGCCTGATCCTCAGCTTTCTCTGCCCATTTGTGGCTGGATTTGAGGGACTTTTTAATATGCTGTAAAGGAGACACTATTGTGTTCAACTTAGCTTTTAATTGATGACTTATCATCCCTGGCCTTTCATTTTGCTTCTCCAGAGCATCTCTTGCCCCTACAGCTATCCAATTTCATAGCCATTATAATGACTATTTTCCTCATAATTCTTAAGTGCTTCATAACTTTCACCATTAGTTGCATTTTTTTTGCTACTGGTACACCACAGATTTCACCACCAGATGAGATTTTAACAATTATACTCTTACTTGTGCTGGAGATTATCCATGCTCCACCTACTGCCAACAGGGAGTCCTTTATTGTCAGCCAGCCAAGAGGTGATTCAACTCAGGGACAAAATTTCATTTTAGCATCTGTTTTCATTGACTGCTGCTGGTAGAAATTCACAGAGCTTGATTTACCTGGGAAGTAAACTCAGGGGTGGGGATTTGCATACAGGAAATTCATTGGAAAGTGCCCTTTCATTGAAAAGGGTAGTTTATTAGAGCAAAGGGCAAAATTCTCATTTCATCATCTTTTTATCTACCTTTTACACCAACACACTTAACTCTAAATTTTCTAATAGCTAAGACTGTATGTTTCTAGAAAGTGAAAGGCAATACAAACTTAAGGGGAAAAGACATAGTTGTAAATACTTGCTAAAAATAAACATGTACATGTATATAGCTAAAATTTCTACAGATTATATACCTAGAAGAAAATATTTCAATGTTTTGCTGTCTTTGAAACAACCCAGATTGCCTTTAAGATTTCTCTTCATAAAAATACATAAATGAATACTATCTAATTTAGTTATAAATTACAATTATATAATTATAAATTTATAATAAGAACCACATGGTGGGAATATGAAAGATTAAAAGAGGGGTTAGGAATAGCTCATTAGCCATGATTTGTTATTTTTTGAAGATTTTTATGAGAGAAAGTTTTTTATGAGATAAAGAACATAGTTGAAAAAATAAAAGGTATATTTACAGTGTCTCGCAATTACAATGAATATAGTGCTATATTATAAATTTTTTAAAATTTGTCTTAAATATAAAGTTTTACTATAGATAATTTTATAAAAATATAAAGTTGCTCTAAAAGCTGCTGATCTGCTTTATAGTAACAAACACACTTTGCTCACAACAGAAGAAAGTGAATTTCCAACATGAGGATATTCCATGATACCAAAATGCACTTCCAGAGATAAATTTGAGACAAAGTGCTATCAGTTCTTTTTTTTTAATTGAGTTAATGATAGGTTACAATCTTGTGTGATTTCAGTTGTACATTAATGTTTGTCATTCGTGTTGTAGGTGCACCACTTCACCCTTTGTGCCCACCCCCCACCCCACCTTTCCCCGGTAGCCACTAATCTGCTCTCTTTGTCCACATTTTAAAATTCCTCATATGAGTGGAGTCAAACAGAGATTATCCTTCTCTAACCGGCTTATTTCACTTAACATAATTCCCTCAAGGTCCATCCATGTTGTTGCAAATGGGATGATTTTGTTCTGTTTTGCAGCTGAGTAGTATTCCATTGTATATATATACCACAACTTCTTTATCCATTCATCTGTTGATGGGTGTTTAGGTTGCTTCCATGTCTTGGCTATTGTAAATAATGTTGCAATGAACATTGGGGTGCATAGGACTTTTGGAATTGCTGACCTCAAGCTCTTTGGATAGATACCCAGTAGTGGAATGGCTGGATCGTATGGTAGTTCTATTTTTAACTTTTTGAGGAATCTCCATACTGTTTTCCATAGTGGCTGCACCAGTTTGCATTCTCACCATCAGTGTATGAGGGTTCCGTTCTCTCCACAATCTCTCCAACATTTGTTACTATTAGATTTAGATATTTTTGTCATTCTAATGGGTGTAAGGTGATATCTTAGTGTAGTTTTGATTTGCGTTTCCCTAATGATAGCGATGAGCATCTTTTCATGTGCCTATTGGCCATCCATATATCTTCTTTGGAGAAATGTCTGTTCATGTCTCCAGCCCATTTTTTGATTGGGTTGTTTGATTTTTTGTTGTTGAGTTGTGAGAGTTCTTTATATATTATGGATATTGAACCTTTGTCAGATAGATGACTTGCAAATATTTTTTCCCAGTTAGTGGGTTGTTTTTTTATTTCAACCCTGTTTTCATTTGCCTTGAAGAAGCTCTTTAGTCTGATGAAGTCCCATTTGTTTATTCTTTCTATTGTTTCACTTCTCTGAGAAGACATGGTGTCTGAAAAGGTCCTTTTAATACTGATGTCAAAGAGTGTACTGCCTACGTTTTCTTCCAGAAGCCTTATGGTTTCAGGTCTCATCTTTAGGTCGTTGATCCATTTTGAGTTTATTTTTGTGAATGGTGAAAAAGAATGGTCAATTTTCATTCTTTTACATGTGGCTTTCCAGTTTTCCCAGCACCATTTGTTGAAAAGACTTTCTTTTCTCCATTGTATGCTCTCAGCTCCTTTGTTGAAGATAAGCTGTCCATAGATGTGTGGTTTTATTTCTGGGCTTTCAATTCTGTTCCATTGATCTGTGCACCTGTTTTTGTACCAGTACCATGCTGTTTTGATTGCTGTAGCTTTGTAGTATGTTTTGAAGTCAGGGATTGCGATGTCTCCCATTTTGTTCTTTTTTCTCAGGATTGCTTTAGCAATTCGGGGTCTTTCGTTGCCCTATATAAATTTTAGGATTCTTTGTTCTAATTCTGTAAAGAATGTCATTGGGATTCTGATTGGGATGGTGTTGAATCTGTAGATTGCTTTAGGTAGAATGGACATTTTAACTATGTTTATTCTTCCAATCCATGTACATGGAATGTCTTTCCATCTCCTTATGTCATCATCCAATTCTCTCAGAAAGACCTTGTAATTTTCGTTATATAGGTCATTCACTTCCTTAGTTAAATTTACCCCGAGGTATTTTATTCTTTTTGTTGTGATTGTGAATGGTATTGTATTCTTGAGTTCTTTTTCTGTTAGTTCGTTATTAGGATGTAGAAATGCTACTGATTTATGCAAATTGATTTTATACCCTGCAACTTGGCTGTAGTTATTGATTACTTCTAAGAGTTTTCCAATGGATTCTTTGGGGTTTTCTATATATAAGATCATGTCGTCTGCAAACAGCGATAATTTCACTTCTTCCTTCCCTATTTGGATTCCTTTTATTCCTTTTTCTTGCCTGATTGCTTTGGCCAGGACCTCCAGTACTATGTTAAATAAGAGTGGTGATAGAGGGCATCCTTGTCTCGTTCCTGTTTTCAGGGGGATGACGCTCAGTTTTTGCCCATTGAGTATGATGTTGGCTGTGGGTTTGTCATATATGGGCTTTATTATGTTGAGGTAGTTCCCTTCTATGCCCATTTTGTTCAGAGTTTTTATCATAAATGGCTATTGGATCTTGTCAAATGCTTTCTCTGCATCTATTGAGATGATCATGTGGTTTTTATTCCTCAGTTTGTTGATGTGGTGTATCATGTTGATTGATTTGCGGATGTTGAACGATCCCTGTGTCCCTGGTATGAATCCCAATTGATCATGATGTATGATCCTTTTGATGAATTGCTGAATTCTGGTGGCCAAAATTTTGTTTAGAATTTTTGCATCTATGTTCATCAGTGATATTGGCCTGTAGTTCTCTTTTTTCCTGGTGTCCTTATCAGGCTTTGATATCAGCATGATGTTGGCCTCATAGAATGTGTTAGGAAGTGTTCCATCCTCCCTAACTTTTTGGAATAGCTTGAAAAGGATAGGTATTAAATCCTCTCTGAAAGTTTGGTAGAATTCCCCAGGGAAGCCATCTGGTCCTGGGATTTTATTCTTTGGGATGTTTTTGATTGCTGTTTCAATCTCTTTCCTTGTGCTTGGTCTGTTCAAATTGTCTGCTTCTTCTTGAGTGAGCTTTGGGAGATTGTAGGAGTCCAAGAATTTATCCATTTCCTCTAGGTTATCCATTCTGTTAGCATAGAGTTTTTCGTAGTATTCTTTTATAATCTGTTGTATTTCTGCAGAGTCTGTTGTTATTTCTCCTCTTTCATATCTGATTTTGTTTATTTGAGCTTTCTCCCTTTTTTGCTTTGTAAGTCTGGCTAGGGGTTTGTCAATTTTATTTATCTTCTCAAAGAACCAGCTCTTTGTTTCATTGATCCTTTCCACCGCCTTTTTCGTTTCAATGGTATTTATTTCTGCTCTGATTTTTATTATTTCTCTCCTTCTGCTGGCTTTGGGCTTTATTTGTTCTTTCTCCAGTTCAGTTAGGTGTAGTTTAAGATTGCTTATTTGGGATTTTTCTTGTTTGTTAAGATGTGCCTGTATTGCGATGAATTTTCCCCTTAATACAGCTTTTGCTGTATCGCATATGAGTTGTTATGGCATGTTATCATTTTCATTTGTTTCCAGGTATTTTTTGATTTCTTCTTTAATTTCTTCAATGATCCATTGCTTGTTCAGTGGTGTATTGTTTAGTCTCCACATCTTTGTGCCTTTCTCAGCTTTTTTCTTGTAATTAATCTCTAGCCTTATAGCATTATGATCAGAGAAGATGCTTGTTATTATTTCAATTTTTTTTAAATTTGTAGAGGCTTGCCTTGTTTCCCAGCATATGGTCTATCCTTGAGAATGTTCCATGGGCACTTGACAAGAATGTGTATTCTGCTTTTTTAGGATGAAGTGATCTATATATGTCTGTTAAGTCCAATTGTTTTAGTTTTTCATTTAACTCCACTATTTCTTTTTTGATTTTCTGTCTGGATGATCTGTCCATTGATCTGAGTGGGGTGTTGAGGTCCCCTACTATTATTGTGTTGTTTTTAACATCTTCCTTTAGGTCTGTTAATAGTTGCTTTATGAGCCTTGGTGCTCCTATGTTGGATGCATAGATATTTATAAACGTTATTTCTTCTTGATGAAGTGTCCCTTTGATCGTTATATATTGTCCCTGTGTATCTCTCTTTACCTGTCTTATTTTGAAATCCACTTTGTCTGATATAAGAATTGCAACACCTGCTTTTTTTTCCTTGCTATTAGCTTGAAGTATTGTCCTCCACCCCTTCACTCTGAGCCTGTGCTTGTCCTTGGGGCTGAGGTGTGTTTCCTGGAGGTAACAAATTGTTGGATCTTGTTCTTTAATCCATTTTGCCACTCTGTGTCTTTTTATTGGAGAGTTCAATCCATTTACATTGAGAGTGATTATTGATGCATGTGGACTTAAAGCTGTCAATCTGTTGCTCATTGTCTGGCTTTCCTGCTTTTCTCTTCCTGTGTGCTTTATCCTACCCATTTGATACTGTAATTTCTTATGCTGGGTTTCTTAGATTTTTCCTTATTTATGTTTTGTGGTTCTGTTCTGTTTTTTAGCTTAGTGGCTACCCTGAAATTTGTATTTAGAATCCCCTGTATAATATAGTCTATTCTCTGGTGGTCTCTTACTTACTTGGCCTAGACTAATTTAGTCCCTTTGCTCTTCCCTTCCTAAATTATTATTTTCATTTCTTATTCCAACTTGTGTTATGAGTTTGTAGTTAGAGTGATAAGATCGTCTTTGCTTTGGTAGTTTCCTTACCTTTATCCTAATGCTATAGTCGAATATTTGCTATCCTATTCTGGTTCTATTTATGTGTCTCCCTACTCTGTGGTTTGTGACCCCTTTCTCCCTTTTTTCTTTTTTCAGGTATGAGAGCCTTCTTGAGGATTTCTTGTAGTGGAGGACTTTTGGTTACAAATTCCCTTAACTTTTGTTTGTCTGGAAAAGATTTAATTTCTCCCTCATATCTGAAGGATATTCTTGCTGGATAGAGTATTCTTGGCCGAAGATTTTTATCTTTTAAAGCTTTGAATATGACACTGCATTCTCTCCTAGCTTGTAGGATTTCTGCAGAGAAATCCGCTGAAAGTCTGATAGGAGCTCCTTTGTAGGTTATTCTCTTTTGTCTTGCAGCCCTGAGTATTCTTTCTTTGTCATTCATTTTTGCCATTTGTACTACTATATGCCTTGCAGTAGGGCTTTTTACATTGACAAATCTAGGCGATCTGAAAACTTCCTCTACACACATTTCTCCGTCAATCCCTAGATTTGGGAAGTTCTCTTCTATAATTTCATTAAGCACACTTTCTGCTCCATTTTCCTTTTCCACGTTCTCGGGAATTCCTATGAGCCTTAAATTCTTTCTCCTCATTGAATCTGCTATCTCTCTAATACTTTCCTCATTCCTTTTAATCCTTAGTTTTCTTTCTTCCTCTGTCTGCAGCCATTCAGCCTGTCTATCTTCGATTATGCTAATTTGCTCTTCTATGGAGTCTACCCGGGCATTCAGGGAATCCGCATTCTGTTTTATCTGGTCCATTGTGTTTTTCATCTCTAGTAATTCTGTTTGATTCTTCTTTATAATTTCGATCTCTTTTGTGAAGTAACTCCAGAACTCAGCTTGTTTCTCTATCTTTCTCCCTACCTCATTGAGTTTTTTTATTATAGCTGTTCTGAACTCATTTTCACTTAGTTTACCTATTTCCAAGTCCTCAGGACTTAATTCTGTGTTTTTATTGTTTTCCTTCTGGTCTGGGGCTTTTATAAATTGCTGGATGGTAGAGGAGAGGTTTTTTTCGCATAGTGGTAGAATTCGGTTGCAGTTACAGCCTGTCACCACTAGATGGGGGTCGAGTGCAGCGTGTTCTGTGCTCTCCGCCTTCAAGCAAGATGGCAGCACCCAGTGCGGTTTGCCGGGCTGTGGTGGAGGGGGGGGGTTCTCTTGTGAACCGATCTGGATTCCATCAGTTCTGTTCTCTGGTCTCCCAGGGCCCTGGGTTTATGGGGTCCCCGCGCATGGAAGCTTTCCCCCGTGTTATCAGTTCTTTTGTTTTTAACAACTGCCATTTATATGTTAAATGTTTTGGAGGTTATGGTTAAATGAGTATAAGATGATTAAAATTTTATTAAAATATTAGTATTTGATTTCAAGACTAATCACATTAAATTAAATAATATAAAAGACTTTCTGAAGTAAAGTTGATACCTGTTTATACCTGTGGAGCTGTGGGAAATTTCAGCTCTTTAAGAACAGTAAATTATGCTTACTCCTAATGAAGTATTTTAGGTTGGTTTATATAAATGCAAGATGGAGGTAATACCTCTACTTATGATTTGATCTAGATAGTAACTGTCAAAATACATTTGAGTTCAATGTTTCTGTTAACAATAACTTCAAATCTGCCACCACTTGATTTGATTTTAACAGCTGAGAAATTTTCATTCTTACGAGGCTTCATGACATAACCTGTCCTTCACTTGCCAAAATGGGTCACTTAGAATTTTATTTTTAAGCCAGCCCTGGTGGTACAGTGGTAACGATTCCATGCTCTCACCACTAGGGCCTGGGTTCATTTCCCAGTCAGGGGAATCACACCTCCTGTCTGTTGGTTGTCATACTGTGGCAGTTGTGTGTTGTAATGCTGAGAGGTATGCTACCAGTTATTTCGAATACCAGCAGGGTCCCCCATAGTGGACAGGTTTCAGTGCAGCTTCCAGACTAGACAGACTAGGAAGAAAGACCTAGCCACCCACTTCCAGAAACATTGGTCACAAGGACCCTATCAACAGCAGTGAAGCTCTGTCTGATATGGCGCTGGAAGATAGGAGGATGGTGCAAAAACACTGGGCAGGGTTTCGCTCTGCTGTATACAGGGTTGCTAGAAGTCAAAATCAACTCCACAGCACTAAGAACAACAAACACTGTTTTAAAATATTCTGTATTATTTAAAGTAGTTTCTTAGTTTTCCACAGTGTACTGTTTTCATTTTGTCAAATCAATGTCTCATGTTATTTAAAAATTAAAGTATCAAATACCTGTTCCAAAAAATGGCCTTCAGTTAGGAATTGTCACTGCATAAGAGAAGTCTTGCCTTTAAATTCTGTTTAAAGAATTCAGTGTAACCACACAAGTGTAAGACTATTGTAATTTTGACATTATATCATGTCAATTTAAAGGGGCTAGACATGCTGGCATTTACCAACACTTTAAATGTTAAATGTTATCTCTTTAGAGAATCACTTTGCTTCAAACCAAGAACTGATATCTCATTCTGGAATTTTTTTAAATGCCAATCATCAACTTGATCCAAAATATACTCATATGTATGTTTGTTAAGATAGTTGTCAAATTGAAAATTCCAATTTAATATTTTGGAATTTGAGGGTCCCTCAAGCAATCTGTTTTCCCCTGTAGGACATCAGTTTTGGAAGTGTTACACATAGTAAAAGAAATAATACAGTTAGAGAGGTGACGTTTGGAAGGATGTCCTTTATCCCACTTCAAAAAAAAGTCACAAAGATGATTTCTCTACTCTTCCAAAGTCCCCATAAATCACAGGAAGGAAGGCTCTGAATTTCCCCCAAACATGAAAAAAAGAGAAGAGCCCATTCCAAAGAGAACCTGGAGGGCACACTAAAAACTCCCAACAGCCTCATAGTTTTTGCCTTGAGGAAACAGGTGACCAGGTTTGCTTATATTGACAAAAAATGTAAAAATACTCAACTTAATAAAATTGTACCAACATCTTACTTTCAGAATGACTTTGAAAAAGCTTAAAGGCAGTAAGTATAAAACCTTTGAGGGGGGAGATTATAACCACTACCACCACCAAAAGAATAAGTGCAGTAACCTATCATAAATAGGATGAATTGTTTCCTTACCATGGAAGTCTTGCAAGTGTGTTCTCATCATAATATCAGTTATAAATCTGTTCAGTACAAGTCTATGCACTTTCCCTGGGAGTAGTGGTAGCAGAAATGGCAGTAGTAATAGTTTCTTTTAGTGTACCTTACTAACCAAGAAATCATTAATCTTCTTAAGGACTCAGTAATGTTGGTGATGTTATCTATGTTTTAGAGATAAAGAAATTTATGCTTTAACAAGTTATCAATTGGCCGAGGGTCACATTCAAGTTTAAGCCAAAATTAGAACCTAGGCTTGGATACAAAGTCCTTTCCCATTCACCTATTCTCCTCCTTACAAAGTGTTTTGAATGAATTTCAACTTTATAATACAGTCTTAATTGTGAATCTGTCTATAGTTTTGACTACCGTCCCTCAATCATATTGAAAGTTATCTCCACCCACAACTAGAAGGACCTGCCACTAAAAATATACAACTATGTACGGGGGGGGGGGGGGGGGGGGGGAGGGGAAGAAAAAGAAAAAAAAAAAAAGAAGAAGAAGATTGGCAACAGTTGTTAGCTCAGGTGCCAGTCGACAAAAAAAAAAAAATCTCCTAACTAAATGGCCCGAGATTTATGCTTTGAATTCTTATGTTTTCCTGCGTGCAGCATGCAGCATGGCTTGTAAAGGCTCTGAAGTGTTCTGTGAAAGGTAAGCCTGGTTACATCAATCTAACCTGATATTCTCCAAGGCAGACACAGCTATATATACACACAGAATCTCCTTTTTCGCTCAATTCTCTCTCTCTCCCTCATTTTTCTGTCTCCTCTGTGAAAACAGACATTCAGCTATCCATTGACAGACATTTTCCTCATATGTTGGCATCATCCATTGCTTAATTCTAAAGCCAAAGAAAGACTCAATATTCAAAATATGGGCTTAATATTATGAATTATATTTACTAAAAAGGCATATTATCATAACAATACATTTTAATTTTATGACTTCCAAGATGTCTTGAGAAGAAGGAGGAAAAAACAGATGTTAAAATATTTATTGTAAGGAAAAGTACTCCGCATTTTTCTGGTAACCGTAGCTTATAAATTTATTTTGTCTCAAAGATAGCTTATGGTGACAGATTCTCTCTTTGGGGAGAGCATAGATGCAAGAACAGATTTACTCCACCTATTTATTACCCGAGCGGCCTCTAAACAGAATTTTATTTTAACTTGCATTTGTGATTTCCCTAGGCTTTACTTGATTTGCTGATGCTCTATGTGAACAAGATCATTTAATTCAAAAAGCTTAGATTTATAAAGTCATAAAACATAAAACTGGAGGAAACTTCTGACTATTTCAGCAAACCTTATAGTTTCTTAATGAGCGTGTGTGTGTTTGTGTGTGTAAAGCTCAGTGAGTTAAGTTGGCCATTTAGTCTCCTTAAGTTGAACAACCCATGTCCTGAACACTTATTGTGCTGTCATCATCACCGTCGTCATCACCACTGGGAAACACTGAGACTAACTGGTAAAGGCAAATACAAATCTATTTGGAAACACATTTTCAGTTAAATTTTCCTTCACAAATTTATGATGATAAAATTCAATGGTATACTAGAAATGAAAACACTGTTAAAACTATAAGCTGTTATACATATATTGGTGAATTATTCACTTTGTAAATATATTTATTTCTGAAATAAAACTGCCTTGTGTTAATTGCAATGGCATATGTGCTTTGTGACGTTCCATTTAGCAAATCTGAGCAACTAAACAGTATGATGT
Source organism: Equus quagga (assembly GCF_021613505.1). Classification (NCBI taxonomy): domain Eukaryota; kingdom Metazoa; phylum Chordata; class Mammalia; order Perissodactyla; family Equidae; genus Equus; species Equus quagga. The sequence goes on from NC_060268.1 coordinate 137,962,059, forward strand.
GGAGATGTAACCACAGCCCCACGGCCTTGTCAGCAAGCTCCCTCTAGGCTCCAGTATAAAAGTGTCATCTCCTTCTTCATATTTCCTATCACTTCTCCATTTTGCATCATGTAGAATTTGAGACTTTTACTTTACATTTAAGGAAATATTTGTCACATTTTTATTTTTTTTCTTCTTTTGTAGCTTTTATGCTCATAAAGTGTTGGCTTTCCTTCTCTAGCAAAATATTTTCATGCACAAACTACAGTGACATGGCTGCCAGCCTGGTTTAATGGTTCACATTAAGAATGATCATTTCTTTATGTTCATAGAAATGCTCGCAATAAACCAGTGCATTGCTCCTTATGCCATCGGTATACTTGGTAAATTGAAAGGGCAGAGCTTGGAATAAATGTCTCCTGATCAAACAAAGAATAAAGAAGGATCTAAATAATAGACTGATTCATTGTTGCAGAATGTTTTTAAGCCCTTTTGAGAGAGACACTGTTCTCTGCAGATGTCAAACCAACTAACTGATGCTTCTTGACAATTAAAGAGTATTGCTTACAAAATTGTTAAGAAAGCTATTTGTTTACAGATCCCTCCTGCTGCTTCTTTCAGAATCCTTCTCTTCACTCTTGTCTCTGTACTGCATCAGAAGCCTATAGGATGCCATATTCCCGACATCACAAGCCACATGACACAAAGGCCAGGTGTTTAATAAAGGAGCTGAGGACACCCTATGATTGTGTGTGTGGGTGAGATGTATGAGTGTCACACATGTTTGAATGTGTGTGTGCATGTGCTTTGGAAGCAGACACATTCCTCAGGTGCTAATAACTGTTACCACAACTAATTGTGGGCTCTAGAAATAACACAGAAATCTGAATGTTTGGAATCCCTTAATTTCTAAATGCTGGGTTCTGTTATGGGCTGAATTATGTCTCCCCCAAGCTACCTCTATTATTTAGTTTTAATTGGTCGAAGCATGCAGTTTTAACTTATCTTTTTTCTTTTTAATTAAATGCTTTATTTTAAAATAACTGAAGATACACATGCAGATGAAAAAATAATACAAAGAAATCCTGTGTGTCCTTCGCTGTTTCCTTCAACTGTAACAATACAATAAATATCACACTAGGATATTGACATTAATACACTCAATATAATGAAACATTTCGATCACCACATTTCCATCTATCATGTTGACCACTTATAGCCATACACACTTCTCTCTCACCTCCACTTCCTTCTTAATCCTGAAACCTAAAATGTGTTCTCCATCTTTATAATTTTGTCATTACAGGAATGACGTGTCAACAGAATCATAACTTTTGGGGGTTGGCTTTCGCTCAGCATAATTTTCTGGCAATTAACCAGGGTTTTTGTGTATGCCAATAGCATATTCCTTTATATTGCTGAGCAATATTTCAAGGGATGGATGTATCCTAATTTGTTTAATCATTCAGCTATCGAAGAACAATTAGGTTATTTCTAGTTTTTGTTTATTATGAGTAGTTTCTATAAACATTCAAGTGTAGATTTTTGTGTGAATACGAGTCTTCTTTTCTCTGCAGTAAATGCCCAGGGATACAATTGCTAGCTTGTACAGTAGTTACATATTTAGCTGTTTAATCTGCCAAACTGTTTCCAGAGTGGCTATAACATTTTATATTCCCAGCAGCAAAATATGAGCGATCTGATTTCTCTACATCCTTGCCAGCATTTTGATGTTGTCACTATGTTTTATTTTAGCCATTCTAATAGGTGTGTAGTGAAATCACATTATGGATTTCTTTTGTATTTCCCTCTTGTCTAATGGTATTGGAGTCTTCTCATGGGCTTGTTTGCCATCTGTATATGTTCTTTGGGGAAACGTCTTTTCATATCTTTTGTCTATTTTCCAATGGTACTCTTTGCTGCTTTTACTGTTGAGTTTCAAGAGATTTTTATATATTATAGATATTAGTCCTTTGTCAAACATGTTGTTTGCAAACATTTTCTCCCACTCTGTAGCTTATCCTTTCATCTTCTTAACAGGATCTTTCACAGAACAAAAGTTTTTGTTTTTTTTTAATTTTGATGAAGTCCAATATATCAAATTTTTTCTTTCATGTATTATGCTTTTGATACCAAGTCTGGGAGCTCTTTGTCTAACTCTTTATCTCAAAGATTTTCTCTTATGTTTTTTGTCAACATTTTCATAGTTTTATATTTTGCATTGAAGTGCCTTGATCCATTTTGAGTTAGTTTTTGTAAAAGGTGTAAGAATTTAGATGGGTTTATTTTGTTTTAATTTTTTGCCTATGGAAGGCAATTGCTTCAGTGCCATATGTTGAAAAGGCTATCTTTCCTTCAGTGAATTACTTTTCCACCATTGTCAAAAATCGGTTGAGCATACTCGCATAGGTCCATTTCTGAGTTCTTTATTCTGTTCCATTGATCCACCTGTTTCTTCCTCTGTCAGTATTGTTAAGTCTTGAATTCTGTGCTATACAACTTGAAATAAGTTTTGAAGTTGACTGGTGAAAGCAGATGTCTTTACCTTTTTCCTGATCTTAAGGGAAAACACTATCTTTCACCATTAAGTATAATGTTAGCTATAGGTTTTTATAGATGCTATTCCACCACAAAATAGGCAAAAATTTTATAGCCACTATCATGACATGACAGTGATATTATTACATTTAGTCAATATGTATTTTTTAATGCCCAAATTTTCTGAGCAGAGGTCTTAGTAAAAGTGAAAATATTAGAGCCAAAGTTGAGAATTATGCATATATAGCTATCAAATACTTTTGACATGGAAATGATCATTTTTATAACATAATAAAATTCTTTAAGATCTTAATACATTAGAAGATGATATGAGTCCTCCTTGAGTTCTCTGACTATTATTTGGTATAACCTTTGAGTCAGTGTTGAATCATAATTTAAACATCTCATCTAATCTTGATTTTAATTGAAATTGTTTTATAATGTTAATAGCTAGTATAACATTTGGAATTTTTGATAAAACAATTTTATTATGTAAAATTATTTCTATTTATAGTTCACTTGGAATTTTACTGGTAATGACTACAAATCTTTACCAATCATCTCCAGTATCTATTATTACAATAATATTTTGCAGTTTATTTATGATGTAGCTGTTTACATTGATAAATTTCTTAGTTTTGCATGGCTGGAATAAACCAAATTCAGTCATAAATTATTTACATATACTCTTGGTTTTTTAGGAGCTAACATCTTATTTAAAATTTTTCTGTCTGTATTTATTAGGAAGCTCATAATTCTCTTTGTACTGCATTTATCAATATTGGATGGTCAATTAATTCTGGCTTTTCGAAATTAATTGAGGAGCTTTCCCTCATTTCTCTATGGGCTCAAAATTATGTACATTTTAGAGAATCTGATGACATAACAAGTCTATCTTATTTTAGTAGGTTAAAAAAAAAAAAAGCCTGCACAAGGGCACCAAAGATGAAATACACAATTTAAAATGACCACAATGGTAAGAGATAGAACTCAAGTGTTATGAGTAGAAGAGGAGAGTATTTAGTTTCAACAATGCATGGATCATTCATGTATTGTGCGTCTAATTCTAAATAAACATTGAATACTAATTGTTTCTGAAGAAGTGGGACAGGAAAAATATAGAGACATGTGAGCACAAGGGGAGAATGCCCTTGGCCTACTTTAAGTTTGAAATTTATCTGCATTGTTACTGTATCCTTCTGCCAAATTTTTGTTCTCTAATGTGCACTCTGACACTAGCTGTTCAGGGTCAACACTCACCTAGTTAGAAATAAAGGAAATAGCCAGTCAGCATCTAAATATATCACCTTGCATGATTTGCTTAAGTGGAAGAGAGACCAAGAGTATTTATTGCTAACTGGAAAATTGCCACAAAGATTCTCAAGCATGCTAAATCCCAGCGTTAATTAAATTTTAAGTAAGGAAATTGCATTAACTGTTTTAGATCACAGGGACACTGCTCGGCTGAACCCAAGGCAGTAATTTTCTAACTTCGACCCAGGTGACTCGTTAGAATTAATGACATTTTTTAAAAATTGCTTATTTCCCTGCAAGCTCACAGAAATTTTGGCTGGATAATTATCTAAATTGTATCAGATGACAGTAGCAACATAAGGGAAGAAATTTCATTGAGAGATTAGGGAGAAATAATTAATTGTAGATTAGAATAATTGGATATATCTTTTTAAAAGATCACTATATGTAAATTCTCCCAATATAGACAGTTTATCTCAGATCATATAAATTCTGATTCCAGAGCTAGTTGAGAGACTATTCACATCTACCTTTAATGAAAGAGTTTCAAGTGGAAGGAGATTGATTTGGAGTTGACACAATTGATTTACAGTTGATACAATAGAACAATTCAAAATATAATTTCAAGGGAAACACCAACAACAAGATTAAAGCTTACTTATTACAAACTCACATATAAACAAGGACACTGAATAAATGCATTAACCAAGATAAAAGAAAATAATCATAAATATTTGAAAGGGTACTCTAAACATTTAATCCTAGCCATGACCCATCCATGCCCCTCATTCCTGATGCAGGTTCGGTGAGCTGATGAGTCAATAAAAAGATTTCTTGGACTCTCGAGGTCTGTTAGTAGTGCTCCTTTATTCAGAGAATAGCATGGGGACAGGACCCATGGGGAGTGAAGAGTTGCAAACATGGGTTGAGGGTAGGGCTAAATTTATAAGGCATAGGTATGTGAGTTATCTCTTTACAAGATAAAGGAAAGATTATGTAAAAAAAATCTTTAAAACGGTATCAGTGTAGGTGGGGTCTTGTTATTAGGTGCTCCTATAATTTTGGATATGAATCAGATCAGATCAGGTCAGGACATCTTATGTTTCTGGGAGGATGATATAGATGGGTTTCTAGGGCAGGACACCTTGGGGTTTTCTCCCTGGAGCAGCCTTGATCCTCATCAATTCCCATACCTATTCTCACCAACTCTTAACTGAGCCCAAGGAAACAGCTGGTTCCAACCAATGCTGAGTAATTTTTGCAAATAAACCAAAATGAGAATAAAGCATAGACTGCAAACAAACAAACAAGAAAACAAAGACAGTAAAGGATAGACATCCCATGAGAATGAAGTTAGAAACGTTATTTCTTCATAGTCACAAATAAAGAAGGTGTCAAAGAAGAGGTTTTTAAGTCAAAGATTGATGAAAAATAATCTGTAACTATTTTTATAAATAAATAGTAATAATGAAATGAATGAAAAAAGAATGAAAAAAGAAAAAAACTAATTGTCAGATGACTTCTGGTTACCATTTAATAATTACAACTTTATAAATCAAATATCATATGAAATAATGCAGAATCATTGCTATATTGGAATCAAATATAAAAAAATCTCAAAAACATCAAGGGTGAAGCTATTTCAGAGCAAATATATTTAGAGAGTCTGACTGCATTCGAAGTGTGGGGAACTGGAATTGGCCACCCCAAGATATGTCTTTTTGGCATGAGGATTATTTTGGACTGGTTACTTTTAAAAACTGCAGACATGAAAGAAACTCTGAGAAGCAGAAGTTACCCTTTGTGAGAGACATTTACATTTGTAAGGGAAATCTCCATCTGTAAAGGTGTCTCTTTCTTTGTACCAGGAAGAAGGGGGGATGACTTTATCTCTAGAAACTCTTATCAGTGCCGAAGGCAAGGACATAAATCTGCATAATAAACTTACTCTTGTTTACTGTGCTTTTCTGGTAATCTCCCATAACTTGCTCCCCCCACTCCCAAGATCCTCCTTTGTCTTTAGCTGAGGATGGTATTTAAGGTGAGAGTTTCTACCATTTTGGTGACTGACTTAGTTTTTCTGGGTCTCTCCCATGTATACATGTTATAAAGCTTTGTTTAATTTTCTCCTGTTATTCTGTCTCACTTGAATTTAATTCATTGTCTGGAAAGAAGGACCCAGAGTGGGTAGAGGAAATGTCTTCTTCCCTTACAGAAGTCTATGTATCTTATTATAGTGGTTTTAAAACATGACTACAACTTCTTTGGGACTCCTCTCATTGAAATATGGTGTCTCTGCTCTTCTCTTTTAATCTGGGACAAATATAACCAACAATGCAGCAGAAGTCATTTCAATAACTTCTGAGGATGGGTCAGGAAAGATCACGCAACTTCTCCATAGTTCTTGGGCACTATCTCTGAAGGAAGTTATCTGCCATGTAGGAAATCTGAACTATCCTAAGATGGCCATTCTAGAGAGGTCATATGTATATGATCTGGTAGACCATTCAGATGAACTCCTAGCAGACAACTGGTCTCAACTGCCAACCATGAGAGAACTATCACGGAGGTCAAGCCCATCCTTCAGTTGACAACTGCCCAGCCAACACCTTACCACAACCACATGACAGATACCAAGAGAGAACTGCCCAGTCTCTGACTCACAAAATTGTGTGCAAAATAAAACGGTTGTTTTATTTCCAAATTCCTGACTCACAAAACTGTATGCAAAATAAAATGGTTGTTTAAATTAGTTAACTTTAGGGTAATTTATGATGCAGCAATAATATTCAGAACAAAATTCAGTAGCTAGAAGTGGAGTGTTTCCATTTGAAAAATAAACAAAAAGTCCTAAAAAGTGTGGCATTGGATTGGGTGGCAGATGGGAACTTGAAAAGCCTAGAGGAGATTGATAGCAGAAGCCTCAAGCCTGTGAGGAGGCAGTTGGTGAAAGCTTAAAGAAACTGCAGAAATGTTATTGGAATTTAGAGGAAAGTGGACCCTTCTGTGGTTGAAAGTCTGGCAACACTTTTGCCTTTGGTAGCATGGAAAATAGGAACTGTACATAATGGGCTCAATGCTTTAGTTAAATTTCCATGTGATAATGGCTCAACACAAGGTTGCCATAAGGGACACCATATTGTAGAAAAGAAACCATATTGTAACTTTGGATGACCTCTGGTTAACTAGCCCAGAAATGCTCTGTAGATTTTGTTGCCCCTTCCAGCTGCTTTAAGATGATAACTTTGTTCTTTTGAGTTCTCTAGGAATGTGATGACCTCCAGGCATAGAGCCTCTGCTGATAGCCATCGTCAATGATAACTGAAAGATCAGGGTATAGGGCATTTCTCCATTCTCTGATGCATATCCAGTAAAACAAAGGACAATTGGGAGCTGGGACCAGATGTCTGCCTCCACCCAGAGATCAGATGGAGGCCCCACCCAGAGGCCAGCCACCTCCCTGACCTGGAAGCCTATATATAACTGGCCTGTAGTCTTTGTTCTGTAAGACGGTTCTTCTGGAACCATCCGGGACAGTAGTAAACCATCCTCCACCTTGCTAGCAAGCTGTAATAAAGAAACTCTTTCTCTCCTACCACTTTGCCTCCTGACTATTGGCATGGCTTGCAGTGAGCAGAGGACCTCCCTTGGGTGGTGACACATGCAGAGTGATGGAAAGGCCCCGAGGCTTCTTCAACCTACTTATTGTAAAATGTGAGGAAAAGAGATGAACTACAGAACAAATGATCTAATTTTCTAGAATTTAGAGGAATCTAAGGAGCCAGGACTAGCAGGACTCAAACATAAAACTGTTCCTCACTTTCAATCTTTCTTAAGACCTTCAAGGTAAGAAAATAAAGAGGCTAACTGCCAAGATCAAAGCTTTGCCATTGTTAGATAAATATAGACTCATGGAAAAGATGAAAACATGGTGTGACTATAAAATCATTTGTTAAGAACTAAAATGATTTAAGACAGTGTATTGACCCTTTTGAACATGCAAAGGACCTTAAAGCCCATTAGGGATTTTTGTGGGTTTTTTTGCAATGAATTTTGTTTACAGATTTATTTATTTGTTTCTTTGTTTATTTATATATGAAGAACCACACATATTTAATGTGTAAAATTTGATGAGTTCAGACATTTGCAAACACCTGTGATACCATTATTACAATCAAGGTAATAGACATATGCAGTACCTTCCAAATTTTCCCTGTGTTCAATGGTTTAGGTTTTTGTATTTTTTTTGTGTGTGGTAAGAACACCTAACATGAGATCTACTCTCTTAAATTTTGAGGTGTCTAATACGTACTGTTTATAGGAACTATGTTGTACAGATCTCTAGAATTTATTCATCTAGCATAACTGAAACTTAAACCTTGGAACAACAGCTCCACGTTTCCTTCACTCTCCAGTCCCTGGCAACTGCGACTGTATTCTCTGCTTCTAGGAGTTTGACTATTTTTGATACCTCATGTAAGTGGAATCTGTGACTGGCTTATTATGTTTAGTATAATGTCCTCCAGGCTCATCCATGTTGCCACAAATGGCAAGATTTCCTTCTTTTTTTAAGGTCGAATAATATTCCATTGTGTATATATACCACATTTTCTTTATCCATTTATCTGTCAGTGGACACTTGAGTTGTTTCCATATCTTGGCTATTGTGAATAATGCTGCAGTGAACATAGGAGTGTAAGGATCTCATCAAGATCCCAATCTGAATCCTTTTGGATACGTACTCATAAAATGAGATTGCTGGATCACATAGTAGTTCTATTTTTTTTTTTTTTATTATTTTTTGAGAAATCTCTATACTGTTTTTCACAGCTGTGACATCATTTTGCATTCCCACCTATGGAGTACAAGGATTGCCATTTCTCACAATTTTGCCAATGCTTATCTTTTCTTTTTTTAATAGCCATCCTAACAGATGGGAGATATATCAAATTTTTTTTGTTTTGGAGGAAGATTAGCCCTGAGCTAACATCTGCTGCCAATCCTCCTCTTTTTGCTGAGGAAGACTGGCCCTGAGCTAACATCCATGCCCATCCTTCTCTACTTTATATGTGGGACGCCCGCCACAGCATGGCTTGCCAAATGGTGCCATGTCCACACCAGGGATCTGAACCGGTGAACCCAGGACCGCTGAAGCAGAATGTGTGAACTTAACTGCTGTGCCACCTGGCTGGTCCCTCGTTGTATTTTTAATTTGTTAATATTCTATTGAGGATATCGGTGATATGTATCTTTAATTTTCTTTTCTTGTAGTGTGTTTTTCTGGCTTGGGTATCAGGGTGATGCTGGCCTCATAAAATGAGTTTGAAAATGTTTCTTCCTGTTCAATTTTTTGAAAGAGTTTGAGAAGACTTGGCATTAATTCTTCATTAAGTGTTTGGTAAAATTCACTATGAAGCCATCTGCTCCCGGGATTGTCCTTGTTGGGATGTTTTGATTCCTGATCCACTCTTCTTATTTGTTATTGGTCTATTCAAGTTTCTATTTCTTCATGATTCAATCTTGGTAAGTTGTATGTTTCTAGGAATTTATCCATTTCCATGGGCTTCTCAATTTGTTGGTGTATAATTGTTCATAGTAGTCTCTTATGATCCTGTTTATTTCTATGGCATCAGTTGTGACAGCTCCCCTTTCATTAGGCAAGAAGCAGACCGAGAAGGCTTGTCAGCTGCAAACAAGAAAAGGGAAGATCACACAGAAGAGGGCACAGGGGCCCAGATAGCAGAAGGATTCGTAGCAAATAATTTCAAAGGAGAAATACTGGACCCTAATCAAGGAAATGATGATATTTACCTGGTGGATTTTATAATTGCTATACCAGTTACTGTGTGCCTACCCCTTTCTCTTCACTGAATGGTAGCGTTTGCTGCCATTATGCTATCCTTGGCTTACCATTGCACGTGAGGTGTGTGTTGCAAGAAAGGATGTCTCTTTAGCTCATGGGTCTTTAGAACGAGAGGAACCATACCTAGAAGCTGGACTTGAGGAATTTCATTAAAAAAAGGAACACAGATCAGATACAAGAACCTGGACCTTGAACCTAAGTCTGACACCATAAAAGATAAAATGTTAGGAGACATTGCCATAGGTGAGTGTATTTTGTAATTATTCTCCTCTCTGCAGGCAACCACTTTCTGATATTCCCCTACAATTTTGTTTTACTTGATCTTCAACTTTAAATAAGTGAAATCATGTGTATCTATTCTTTCATGTTGGATTCTTAATGTTTTTAAGATTCATTTGTGCTGTTGCCTGTATCGGTAGTTTGCAATCTTGATGGCTTAGTGTAATTCTATTATATGAATATATTACAGTGTGTTTTATCCTTTCTGCTCTTGAGGGACACTGGCTTACAAAATAGGGAACTCCTAGGAACATTCTTTACAAGTCTTTATGTGAACATATGTTTACATTTGCCTAGTACATACCAAGGAACTGTTGAGTCATAGGACAGGAAGAAGTTTGACTTCTTAAGAAATGAACAAATCTTGTTCCTAAATGATTGTCCACTTTTTGTTCCTAGAGCACTGCATGAGAACTTCATGGGCTCCATATTCTTGCCAACATTTGGCGTTGCTATTCACTTTAGTTTTTGCTGTTCTAGTGTAAGTATAGTGATATTTCATTATGATTTTAATTTGTATTTTCTCTTTCTTGTATGTTCACTGTCTTATACATGAATATATCATGAATTATAAATTTAATTTATTTTATGAGACTGTCCTTCCCCATTGTAGGAGGAATCATGACTATTTTCTTCCTTCATTTGGCCACACACTTACCACTATGCCTTGTTAGTAATATGCTGAATGGCAAAGGAAAATTTGAAGTGAGAATGTTAAAAGAGTCCTTAGTTTTTAAAATGTACTCATCCTGGATTCAGTGATCTTATTGTCAAATTCCAGTTCTGCCCATTTGCAAATGTGGAACATTAGGCAAGCACTCACCTTATTTTGGCTCAATTTCCTCATATTTACAATGGAGATAAAGCTTATAACTGCCTTATTCCGTTGCTCTAAGGAATAAACATAAAGTCCTTTGAATGGTATCTGGGATTAATTTAGGACTCAATAAATGTTAGCTGTTGTTTTAAAAAAATTTTTTTTGGTATTTTCTGAATACCCAGAGAGTTTTCAAAACAAATATTAATTCTTATGGAAAAAGAAAAGAATGAGTGAACAAGCAGTGCTTAATTTTAGACATCCCCAGGCCCAGAATTAAGTTTCAGCGAAGTGAAGGCTGGCTTTCATTCCCACCTACCGCTGGAGAGCCTGTGCACCGTGGCTGTCAGTCCTGTTGCTGTTGCTGCTGCCAGGATTCTCATTTTCCACTCATCAGTATGAATATTCACAGTAGTTCTAATGTGGCCTTGGAGCGTTTTCTCCTCCTGACTCTTTCTTGATAGCCACTTTTCTCCATTGGCTCAGTACACAGTAATTGCTGCAAGACTCCAATTTTCCCTATTCACCTGCCTCATCAAATCACGACCTCAGCGGGAGCAAATTTTCTGCAAGAAAAAAAAGACATGTAGAGTACTCCTTTGTCTTTCCAAAATATATGTTTCTTTTCACTAAAGCAAAATATTTTATTCTCAAGTACATTTTGGCCTGAATTAAAATGTTTCGTTCTGGCTAGTAACATCAATTGTCTTGCTTTTGGAGGTTTTATTACCTTTTAAAGAAGCAAAAGGAATTCTTCAGGTTGTCTGGTATTTAAAAAATGCAAATGGATGAGACAACTAAGAGACACTTAGAAGTCAAAAATCTATGAACATAATTACATACTATCAGCATTTTAGATATTTCCTTCCAACGGTTAGGGTTCTAACAAGCCCAGCCTATTATTTTCTTCAGCAGCTCTTACCATCTGGTATGAATTGTTACAATTCAAAAGAAGACTCCATTGTCAGCTAGCTCTCAAAAACGTTAGTTTTCTTTCATTCTGCATCTTAGAAGCGATTTGCTCAGTATTCAATTATCTATTTGCCTTTTAGACCAGTAGGAGGCATCATTAGGTTGCACTGAGAACTCAGCTGGATGCAAGAAAAAATAAAGCCTAGAATTACCAATATGAAGCTACAGAGATGGGTTTTAATTTCTTCTCCTGAGCTCAATACAACAATCTTAATAGGCGACCTAACAACTACCCATATCCAAAGACCCAGAGGATTCTAGTCAGTGTGGGTACATTTGGTGAACAAATTGCTACAAATGTAATCCCACGCCTGCCTTAAATTGAACAGTGAAAAGCCATGCTAGTTTTATCTAGTTCTTTGGGTAACTTGCAGTTTACTTAAAACAAACTTTCCAAAGTCCTGAATGGTTATTTTTGAAATTTTGTCACTTTTATCATTGCTTTTGGGGAGAGGATTTGCAGAGTTTCTCATTGAATCATTCCAGCTGTCCCACCTCATTTGTCGACTTTGCATGGACTGACTGGTTTATTTCAGATTAGATATGCCATCTTGCATTTCCTTTCGACTTGTTTGCCTCTTCTGCACTGATTTTTATATCCTGCTTTGCTTTGTTTGGATTGTTTATATATTTTGTCTTCTATTAGCTCATTAGTTATACATTCTTTCTTTATTGTTTTATTATTTACCCTAGAAATTGCAACCTGCATTTTTGATAGATTGATGTCTAATATAAAGTCATTCTTTTATAATTTACCTTGTGACATTCATCTTAAAGTACTTTACTTGTATTTATGCCTTCCTGCCTCGCGTCATGTGTTTTAGATAGATAGATAGATAGAGAGATGATGTTTGTGTTCACGAGATATTATTGTTCTTTTATGAAACCAATTATCCCCATGTTAAGCCATTTCTCTGTTTATCTTTCTTTTCTGCATCCCAGAACCTTTATTTATGGTTTTTCTTTTTCTACCAAACTAATGCATGTTAGTATTTCCCTGAGAATTTTTTTCTGGTGACAAACTATGTATTTTCCTCTAAATGTATTCCTCTAAATGTATTTCCTCTAAAACTATGCATTTTCCTCTAAAAAAATCCTCTTTATTTTATTTTATCTGCTGAGGAAGATTTGGCCTGAGCTAACACCTGTTGCCAATCTTCCTTTTTTTTTTGCCTTGAGGAAGATTAGGCCTGAACTAATATCTGTGCCAATCTTCCTCTATTTTGTATCTGGGTTGCCACCACAGCATGGCTGATGAGTGTTGTAGGTTTGCACCTGGGATCCAAACTCTCGAACCTGGGCCACCAGAGCAGATAGCACCAGACTTAACCACTATGTCATGGGGCCAGCCCCTAAATGTCTTCATTTATTTATTTATTTAGTTATTTATTTTGTGAGGAAGATTGGCCCTGAGCTAACATCTGTGCCGATCTTACTTTATTTCATGTGGGATGCCGCCACAGTGTGGCTTGGTGAGTTGTGCTAGGTCCAAGCCCAGGACACAAACCTGCAAACCCCAGGCCACAGAAGCGGAGCACTCAAACTTAATCATTATGCCACCAGGACAGCTCCCAAAAGTCTTTATTTCACCTTTACTCTAAGAATATGTTTTGCTGTTTATAAAATTCTAGTTTGATGGTTACTGCCTTTCAACACTTGAAAAGTATCATTGTTTTGTCTTCTGCTTCTATTTAATCTGCTGAGAATTCAGCTGTCAGATTTATTGTTGCTCCTGAAGCCATTATGTTCATTTTCTTTTATTGTTTTAAGAATTTCTCCTTTACCTTAACTTCTATCAATTTTGCTATGAGCTTTCCAATATATTGTTCTTTGATTCAAGTTTGTAGCAACCAGTGGGGTGTTGCCCTTTGTCCAGTTTCTCTTAATTTTTTTTCGCTCATCTCTCCTCATTTTCACATACTCCAATGGTACCAGTACAGTCATGCAGCACATAAGGACATTTCAGTCAGTGATAGACTGCATATGCAATGGTGGTCCCATAAGATTAGTACTGTACAGCCTATGTGTGTAGTAGGCCATACCATCTAGGTTTGTGTAAGTACGCACTATCATGTTCACACAATGACAAAATCACCTAATGACACATTTCCAGGAACATAACCCCATTGTTAAGAGATGCAGGAGTATACTAATTTTTTTCAATGTGTTTTATATTGGTTTTATATTTATTCCTGTAATTTCTGATTCTTTTCTCTTTATGATGTACCTAAGGCATTTTCTTCTGTCCTATTGTGTAGTTCACCTGTTTCCTTTTCAGTTGTGTCTAACGGAAAATTAACATACACTGAGTTCTTAGTTTTAATTTTTGCATATTCAGTTGTAGAATTTCAGTATGGTTCATCTTTTTATAGGTGCCAATTATTTTTCAAAATATTTTCTTTAATATGTTGATTATATTTATTTCATAGTCAATGTCTGATAATTTCATAACGTGGATAACCTATTGGTCTATTTTTTTAACTGACTTTTGGTTCACTCCACTTCCTCTTGGTTTCTTATTATGTTGTCATGTTTTTATCTATTCCTGGTTATTGTGTCTTAGTTTCTTAGCAGTGTACATGAAAAATGGTAGAGATAATTTGAGACTCTGAATAATGTTACTTTGTTTTTGGTTCTGGTTCTGGCCTGCTTGTTGGCTAGTGGAAGATAATGTTAATCCATTCAGTGGTTGAATTGATTCAAATGTGGGCTTCAGTTCTTTGAAGGCTAGTCCATGTCAGACTTACACAGTGTACAATCTTCTAAATTTGGCAGGAATATGGCTTTCCATTTGCCATAATTACCTATTTATTTCTGCTGTGATGATTATATACCAACTTTTCTCACATACTGAAATTCTGCTTTCTTCAAATATAAACATTTCCCAATTTAAGTAGCTGCTGAACAGTGATATTTTAGCTAATCTTTATGAAATGTCTTTCATAATCTGCAATTTTTGATAAAGAAGAAAACACATAAGACTTATGCATGCAATAGTAGAATGGTGTTAGTTTGTCTATTTTTCCTTTTCTCACATTCTATATTCTCTAACTTCTGCCAAAGTTGTTCCATAACCCCCATCAAATGCCTCTCTTCTGAAAATATTTTGATAACATATATTTTGGTATTTCTTGACTTATTTTAGACCAACCTATAAACCACAATTTCTTTCAACTTTTCAAATTTTAAGATTACAAAAATCTTCTTTAATTTTTCCTCTGGTTTGCCTCTGATTTTCAAAACATGATTTAATTTTCTTATCTCTAGCATCACATGACTGTGTCTTACTTAACTTCTCTTTTCCTCCTGCGTGTGTGTACAATCAGTATCCTTTTATAACCTCCAACTTCAATTGGCTTTTTCTGAGATATTCAAACTTATGAGTTCTAATAGTCTTCTGCTTATTATTTTTCACAAAACGCCTCATTTTTTTGATTTTCCAGTTTCTCCTATATGCATAAATGATTATTTAATGCACATATATATTATAGATTACATCATACATATAATTATATGATCTAATATATAATATTATATGATTTATGATATATAATATACACATATATTATAAAGCAGTGTAATAATATACTAATATGTATACACTAATATATATCTCTTAAATTAGAAGAACAGAAAATTTTAGTCAAATTGTTTTAGTGAAGTGTCTGGATGCATCCCTTCTCTACACTCCTTCTGCTATTGTTTTTGTTCTGTTATTATTATTATTAAGTCATTTATTTGGAAAAAAAAGAAACCAACTCATAATATGGATATGCATATAAATGAAAATACTAGTAATACAATACTAATTTCCTATGATGGTAAATTTGAGTGTGTAAACAAAAAGTCTAATACAGGTCGTCATATTCACTTTCCATGGTATTGGTTACAATAAAGACAGTCATTTCTGCCTTCTCGTTGGCCAGACTTTAGAAAGCCTCTTCATATATTGGTAAATCAAATTATTCATTTTCTCCCAGAAGAAATCAGAGTCCTTCCAAAATTCTCTTTTCCAAGGATCCATTGGCAAATAGAGGTTGTAAGAAAGACTCACATTTAGCAAAAACTATCTTGAGAGATTAGCAAAATATTAAGTTGTCACAGGAATGTTGTGAGTTAGTTGAAATCGGCGGCTCTGTGCAGGCCCTGTGCTGGGCACTGATATGTGATCCTCCTTCCACCTTGTCCCTGTCCTCACAAAGCTTAGAGTCAGATGAGCAAGACACAAATGTAATAGAAGTTACAAAGAAATAAATGTCTTTGTAAAAAAATTGAAGTAAATGTTCTGCCCTAAGAGATATTATCATAGTAAAATATAGGTACATTTAGTTGTTTCCTAGCCTAAACTAGCCTTATATGTTATATATATATTCTGTATTCTGCTCTGGGAAAGTGTTAGAAATAATCATTTTAACATCTAAACCAAGATTTCTCGACCTTGGTGACATTGTGCATCAGATAACTTTTTGTCATGGAGAGCTGTCCTACTCATTGTGGATATTTAACAACATTCCTGGCTTCTACCTACCAGATGCCACTAGCACCCGCCTCAGTTGTGAGATCCCAAGATGACTCCAGATACTGCCAAATCTTCCCTGGGGTGCACAATTGCCCCCTTGAGGACCAGTGGTCTACAGGATGTTTATAGATGGATTTGTAGTATACTATAAGCTATTGTGTTCACGTTTGGGGAGCAGGGTGGTTCTTTGAGTCAGGAGAGCAGTCTGAGAGCTGCCTGGCAGGAAGTCAGGGTCTAGATCTGTTGCTGGAGACAGAGCCTGAGGGCACAGCTGTTCCAACCTCCTTTCAGGGCAAGGAGTGGTTCTGATGATGGACATAGGAGGAATTGATCCCAGGGTGATCACTTTAATACAGAATACACTGTGCCAAGGTGGGGAATCATGGAGAGAATAGTAATTCTAGGTAAGAGCAGTAAACATTACACTTAATGTAAAATTGTCCCATTTTAAATGATGTCATCAAACATTACATTAGAATTATTTCCAAGTAATAAAATTAAAAACAACAAGAAAGTGACATCTTTCTTTTTTCCAAATTTTCAATAAAAATGTTTCTTGACCCCAAAATTTTCAAATGTAAGAACAAGTTAAGTCTGCAGGTGAAAAGAACAGATCTTGATAAGCCACATGGCCAATTTTCGCTCTCTACCTGCTAAGGATATCAATATTTCTTTGTGACTTTGATTTGTGTTTTTCACTTTGTTGTGGAGAAGCTGGCCTAAAAGTTTAATTAAACTAACCTTCACGTTGCTGCGAAATATGTAAGAATTATCTCACATTAATATTCCTTTCAATTTATTAATTCAGCATCAACAGAAGGCTTTTTGATTGCTACCTATATATTCAAAACTATAACATGGTTCAAATTCCCCATATGAGAAAAGATTCCCAGCTGTATTTTCTTTTTTTTTCCTATCCTCTTTATATAACTATGGGGTGATATCAGGTGGAACGCTCTTATTATTAGCATTTGGTGACAAAGGTAAGAGCTGGGGAATTTTAAGGGTTATTGAGCACCATGGGATAATTTTCATCCTGGCACACAGGCAATTAGCATGTGGAACCATTAACTTTAATGGGAATTATGTGGCTAATCTGGAAAATTTCACAATGTATCAGCACAAAGTTATGTAGTACAGGTGTTTAATTGTTGATGGAACTAAAATCAAAGCAGAGTTAGTTAAAAGATCAAAGAAGAAAAACTTACCACAAGCTTGCAAAGGTAGGAAGGCCTAGAAGAGAAGCTTTTAGGTTATGTTTGGCACAGATGAGAATATTTGATTAAAATAACCAGAGGAATCTATCAAATAAATTATAGCTGTATCTAATGTATTGAATTTGGTTGTAGGTATGGCTCTTTAGATCTTTTTAATAAAACAGAGAAAGCTTTAAAAGCTGTATTATCTGCTATTTTGAAATGTGTGATTCAATTTCTATAATTACTAACTTTTATTTTTGTAAATCCTATAGAGCAATAGTGAAGTCTTTCCAAATCTCTTTTTCAGGGAGCTAAACATTAAGCCTTCTTTTTTTCTTTTTTCTTTTGAGGAAGATTAGTCCTGAGCCAACTACTGCCAATCCTCCTCTTTTTGCTGAGGAAGACTGGCTCTGAGCTAACATCCATGCCCATCTTCTTCTACTTTATACGTGGGACACCTACCACAGCGTGGCTTTTGCCAAGTGGTGCCATGTCTGCACCTGGGGTCCAAACCGGCGAACCCCGGGCAGCCGAGAAGCAGAACATGCAAACATAACCGCTGAAGCCCCTAAGCCTTCTTAATTAATATGTTCTTAATAAAATGCAACCGATCCAACTCGGGTCATGCTTCAGTGACAGCCAGAAACATAACCTCCTAGAATATTTAAACCACTTTTTCTAGCTACTGTTATCCAAGAATTATTGCCATTAAAAAAAATTTGAGTGAATATGCGTATATCACCAAGAAACCTAATATTATATTTGGCTTCTCTAGATAGACACTTCTATTCAGTTGCCATTTGCAATTTATTGCTTAGATGCCTCATGGTGACTACTGTTTCTGAATGCATTGCTTATATTATCATATGATGACAATGGCTGAAACTTTGCTTTCAGAATTTTAGAGCTTGTTTCACTGTTTTGTGTTTCTTAATTTTCTGGGAAATTATATTCAGAGTTGATTTCTAACAACAAAAACAAACAAAAAAACCCGTATTATTACCTATTCAACAATTTTACAAAGGACATTTGTAGATTTTACAATCTGTGGACTACGCAGCCTTCATTGGCGGTGTGTGATTCCAGTTGGGGGACAGAGCTAATCTGCTCGTCTGTTCAGATGCCTGCACTCTGAAAATTCATCTATGTATCAAACAGGAAACAATTTATGTCATAGATTATCGTAGAATTTCAAATACTTACAAGTCACATAATCTTAAATTGTCTGAACCTCTGTTTCCTACTCTATAAGGTAGTAATAATATGTATAATAATAACAGTAAATAACAGTAAATAGTAAACAGTAAATAAAAACAGTAAATAACAGTAAATAGTATTCAAGAAAAAGAGACATAGAGAGTGAATTGTGTTTGCTGTCTAAACCAAAGCAATAAACGCTAGGTCCTCCTCTTTTTCTCATATTTTAGCATAAGAATAACTGAGGTAGAACAAAGGGCTATTAAACAAACTCACTTTAGTGTCCCAATCCCAGAGATTCTGATTTACCAGATGTAGGCTGATGCACATGGTCTCTGGACCATAAATTGAGAAATGTTACTTTAGAAGTGAGATGCTGTTTATATTTAAAGAGACAGTAGGTGAGTAGCTTTGTATAGCTGCTATGTAGATGAGCAAAAGCCCAATACTATGGCTGTTCCACTTCTAGCAAATTAAAGTAGCTGTTTTTTTAAAATCCACTTTATAAGCAGTCATTGTTTTCTGGAAAAATCTACACTCTGCCCTTATTTTACTTAGTGACTCACTTTTTCTTTGTATCTTGTTTCTAACACCACTTTGTAAATTAATCAAGTAAAACCAAATCATCTTTGTACAGAAACTTGTGTATCTTAAAGACATATTATTTTTTCAAATTTAACTAAGTATTAGAGAAGGAATAAATTATGTTTCTGTACTTTTGCTATGTAGCAAGTTCCAAAAATATGGATAAATGAAATATTTACTTCCTTGCTCCTTAAAATACGGTTTTATCATTCAAAGAAACAGTTTATGCAAAGCAGTGTCTCTACTAGAAATTGTTAAATAAATCATGCAGAAGACATTTAGGTCACAGAAAAACTTTAGCTCTTTATGGAATCATATACAGACACACATACATAGACACACACACATATTGAGTGAAGACAATTTAAATAATTATCCAAAAGTATTTTATGGAAATATATTCCCTTATTACTACATTTTTAAAAAACTATTCACTTTCAATAATTCACACTGTTCTGCTTTGTTTCACCTTACACACATAAATCTTTTTTTGTATAAAAATATCAAATTTTGTATACTATCTTCGGGATTAATTTAGTAGAAATATCAAGGAAAATAAGTTCAATAAGATACACATAGTCTTATAATGGTAAGATCTACACTTGAGGTAAATGTTTATATCAAACTTTATTCATTTGTTTTTAATTTTTTTATAAACACCATGCCCACTCAGTATATGAATTCTGATGTGTTCTTGCTTTCACAAATTATTAAAAAAACATTTAGTAATTCAAGTCATTTGTGATCCTTGGCACTCAACATCTGCTCTATGTCTGACAGCAATGTTATGAAAAGCAACTCTGCACTTAACTGAGGAGAATACTCAAAAGTATTGCTCATGTCAAAAGAGAATTAGTGAGGCTTGTGTTTGACACGAGGTTACTTGATGGCATTTACAAAGATAACTCAGAAGTATCCATTTATTTTGAAGCAATATTAATTGCCTTAACATTTATTTCCGCAGAGTGGTTTTATAGTCTGCCTATGCACACGTTTAGTTCATATTCTGTGTATGTGTGTGCATGCATGTGCACTGTACATTGACATTTTCTTTTCTTATATTACTAAAGAAAAATTCAAGCTTTTTGCCTCAAAACGTCCTGAAGAGGAAGTAAGAGTAGGTTTTTGCCCATTCACAACACACAATTCATTAAAGTCTAAATGAAATATATATTTTAATGAAAATTAGATATATCTATAAACTACATTTATGTATATTCTTAATTTGGCCTGTTACTCATAAGGAACATAATTTATCACAATCTAACTTAAAGGCTGACTGCTCCTTAAGTTGTTGAACGTTTCTTCTTGCATGTTAAGAATGCTAATAGTCACTGTTCGCTAGTTTACCACATAAATTTTTCTCTATAATATGCAGTTGACAAAACCCCAAAATACACTTCATATTTTGATATTGTTAACTACACAGTGCTCTTAATCTCCTTCTACCTGGGTTTTAGATTTTTCTGAAGTAAATGTGATACATTTAAACAAATACAAACGTTAGACGCATATTCATCTGTCAACCTATTAATTCCATTCAGAAAGGATTCTGCAGAGAGTACTAATGATCATTCATTCAGAGTCAAGTGTTTCCACTCACTGAACTTGTTCCTTAAATTTTTATTTCTGTCCCTGAAGATGCTCAGGAGAAAGGGACATTTGGCAATTACAGGACTTGAGCAGGAATTATAGTGTGTTTAATCCTTTCTTTTTCTTTTAAATGTAAGTACACATCTCTTTTCCCAAACCCGCTGAAAGAAGGTTCAGAGCACTTTTATTTTCACGGTTCTTTCTACCTAAGTCTCTAAAAACAGCTTTATTTTTTCTCTCTGTTCCTGCAACAGAGGCTGGATTCAGGTGCTCACCGGGGTGCGCTAGTTGCTGGAAAATGAATTCAATTTAAAGGAATGCTATTGAATATCCTTTTCAAAAAACTTTAATTATTTACTATTGAGATGTTATTGACATATCATAATGTTCACCCTTTCAAAGTGGACAATTCGGTGGTTTTGAGTGTACTTACAGAGTGTGCAACTATCACTCCCAATAACAGAACGTTTTCATCACTCTGAAAAGAAACCCTGTATCCATTGAGTAGTCACTCCCAATTTCCCTCTCCCAGCCTTGGCAGCCACTAACCTGCTTTCCATCTTTGTGGATTTGCCTACTCTGAGTCTTTGATAAAATTTGACTCATATAATATATGATGTTTTGTGTCTGGATTCTTACAATCCTCATAATGTTTTCAGAGTTCATCCATGCTTAACCTGGATCTGGGCTTCATTCTTTTTATTATATATTCCATTGTATGGATGTAACAAATTTTATCAACACAGTTGATGGACATTTAGGTTAATTCTACATTTTGAATTTCTGAATAATACTTCTGTGACCATCCGTGTACAAGTTTTGCGTGGACCTGTGTTTTCAATTATCTTTGACATACATCTGGGGCAAGGATTACTGGGTCATATGTTTCATTTTGGAGAAACTGCTAAACCATCTTAGACCATCCACAACAATCAGCTCAAAAATGGATTGAAGACTTGAATGTAAGACCTGAAACCATAAAACTCCTGGAAGAAAATACAGACAGTAAGCTCCTTGGTATAGGTTTTGGCGATGATTTTTTTAATTTGACACTATGCTCTCTATTCTATTCGATTGATCTATGTGTCTGTTTTTATGCCAATACCATACTGTTTTAATTACTGTAGCTTTGTAATATAGTAGGAAACCAGGGAGTTTGATACCCCCAGCTTTGCTCTTCTCTCTCAAGATTGCTTTGGCTATTTGGGGTCTTTTGTGTTTCAACGCAAATTTTAGGATTGTTTGTTCTATTTATGTGAAAAATACCATTGGAATTTTGACAGGGAGTGCATTGAATCTGTATATTGTCTTGAGTAGTATGGAATTTTAACAACATTAATTCCTCCAATCTATAAGCACAGAATATCTTTCTATTTATTTGTGTGGTCTTCAATTTCTTTCATTAATGTCTTATAGCTTTTCTTTTACCACCTTTGTTAAATTTATTCCTAGGTATTATATTCTTCCTGATGCAATTTAAAAGGATTGTTTTCTTAATTTATGTTTCTGATAGTTTGTTACTGGTTTGCAAAAACACAACAGATTTTTTGTGACTTTATTTTGTATCCTGCAACTTTGCTGAGTTTGTTTATTAATTCGAACAGTTTTTTGGTGGAGTCTGTAGAGTTTGCTATATGTAATATCATGTCCTCTGCAAAAGTGACAGTTTTACTTCTTCCTTTCTGATTCAGATGCCTTTTATTCTTTTTCCTGCCTAATTTCTCTGCCTAGAACTTCCAATACTATGATGAATAAAAGTGGCAAGAGTGGACACTCTTGTTTTGTTTCTGATCTCAGAGGAAAAACTTTCAGCTTTTCACCATTGAGTATGATGTTAGTTGTGAGTTTGTCATTTATGGCCTTTATTATGTTGAAGTATGTTTCCCATATACCCACTTTTTTGAGAGTTTTTATCATAAATGGATGTCAAATTTTGTCAAATGCCTTTTCTGCATCTATTGAGATGATCGTATGATTTTTATCCTTCATTTTGTTAATGTGGTGTATCTCATTGACTGATTTGCAAATGTTGAACCATCCTGACATCCCTGGAATAAATCTCACTTGATCATGGTGTATGATATTTTTAATGTATTGTTGAACTGGGTGGCTAGTATTTCATTAACAATTTTTACATCTTTGTTCATCAGGAATATTGGCCTATAATTTTCTTTTTTTGTGGCACCCTTGTCTGATTTTGGTATCAGAGTACTGCTGGCCTCGTAAAATGAATTTGGAAAAGTCCTCCCATCTTCGATTTTTTGGAAGAGTTTGAAAAAGATTGGTATTAACTCTTATTTGAATGTATAGTAGAGTTCACCAGTGAAGCCCGTTTTACAGTTGCTAATTTTGCAATTTTTGCCCTGTAAGACCAATAACTATGCTTCATTAGGGCTTTTCTTTTGTTTGTTATTTTTTTATTTATGGGCCATACTTTCTTCTTTCTTTTTATGTCTGCTTTTTTTCAACTAAAGATGACATTTTATATAAAATAATGTGGCAACTTTGGAAAACAGATTCTCCCTGTCCTTACGTTCTGTTGTTTCTGTTTTATTTGTTGCTGTCGCTGTTGCTTTAGTTTGTTTAGCGACTTTTCTGAAACAATTCTGTTAAATCTGTACTCTTTGTCATGTGGATCTACTGAAGTCTTTACTCAGTTGGCATAGTAATCAGCTAATGAATGAACTGAGATTTCCTTAAATATCTGCATCCTACACATCTCCCAGTCTCGGCCAAGGAGCTCTGTGAGCATGAGACACACCTTCAACACCTAACCAAGCTGAATATTCTCTCTGTTCTTACCTAGACTTAACAATTTTTCTTGAATAAATCCATCCTAGATTTTTGCAAGCCTTTAGTTAATTTCCAGTGCTAGTCTATAACTTTGCCTTAGCTTTCAATTTCTGCTTGCACAGAGCCTCAAGTTCAGCCATTGGTGAGAACTAAAGGCCTTCTCACATCTCTTCTTAACCTGCACACAGCTGCCCAGCGTGCACTCAGTCTTACACATGTGTATCACATTCTAAATTCCCAGAAATACGTATGTCATAGCTCTAGAAATAAGGTAGCTACACAGATGGGACATAAAAATTCTGTATGTCTCTTTCCCTACTGGTCCTTGTCAAAGGACAAAATAATCAGTGAAGAGTCTTTGTGGCTTAGCAGAGAGTGACTGTTGCAGAACTAAAAGATGAACAGAGGTGTGAGAGGTATTGCAGAACAGATATTAGAGTTCTGGTTTAGCAACAGATAGGAGTGCTTTGGGCATTCAACTGAGATGCCAGAGAAGCCATGCCTTATAACTAAAGAGCATAACTAGATCATAGGACTATGGAATAAAAACAAAATAGATCTTCTCTAACGAAGAATGAAATCAAACCTGTCAGGAAAATAAAGATGTCAAGTTACACTGCCTACCATTGAATAAATTGAACTCCATTTAAAAATGGAGGTAAGATAATACGCACATGCTACAACTTATCATTCACAATACCAAACCTAAAATAAAAAATTACTAACTATATGAACTAGAAAAATATGATCAATTTTCAAGGAAAAATGAACAGTCAATAAAACAAATTCTGAGATTTCCTGAATGTGAGAATTAACAGTTATCAAAGCAACTATTATCAATATGCTCAAGAACTTAAGGAAAAACTAAAAGTAATAAGTGAAGAGGTGGAGATTTTCAGCAAGAAAAGGGAAATTGTAAAAAAAGAACCAATTTGAAATTTTAGGACTAAAATGTCTAATATCTGAAATAAAAAAATTCACTGGATATACTTGAGGAAATTGGAGATCATAGAAGAGCAGGCCTATTAATATAGATATCATTAGAAATTAACCAATCAAAGAACAAAGAGGCAAAAGTGAACAAAATCTTAGTGAGTGACCAATTAAATAATATAAAACAGTATAAACATCTGTGTAATTGGATTTTCAGAAGCAAGTGAGATAAAGCAAGGGGCACAAAGAAATAGCATTCATATATTTTCCAAATTTGGTGAAAAAAAATCAAGCTATAGATTCATGAAACTCAGCAAGCCCCAGGTAAGATGAATACAAATACCACCACAAATATTACTATGATATTTAGCCTTCTGAAATCTAATGGTAAAAGGAAAATCTTAAACAGTAAACAGAAAGTGAACCTGTACATAGAAGGGAGCAAAGAGAAGGACATGACTGATTTTTCATCTAAAATTATGAATGTCAGATAATAATGGAACAATAACTTTAAAGAGTTTTAGGAAGAGAAAAATCTGCCAACCCAGAATGCTTAGTGTTCAATGAATATCTTCTTTAAAACAATAAGAGTGAATTAAAGATATTTTCAGAAAAACAAAAACTGTAAGAGTCTGTTGCCACCATACCTGCATTACAACAAACAAATTTGTGTCCTTTATACTGAAAAACAAGTGAGACTGGATGAAAACTCAGATCTACACGAAAGGATGAAGTGCATTAGGTATGTTAATATATGAATAATGCAAAAACTATATTTTATTTTCTTCTCTTTACTGCTACATAGTACAATTGAATATTTAAGTAAAAACAATGTTGCATTTTGGCCATGATAACATATGTGGAATTAAAATATATGACAGCAATAACAGAGAGGACCTGAGGCAGTAAATGGAATTAGATTCTTGAGAATTTCTTGTATTATAAATGAAATGGTACAATATACATTTTAGGTAGATTGTGAGATAAGGTGATCCTAGTGCAATGACTAAAAATATTTAGTTTCATTGAGAGGCCAATAGAATAGTTAAAATGTAGTACTAAATGAACTCAATTGATAAAAGGAAAACAGGAGAAGAAAAATAAAGACAAGAGATGACATAGGCAAAAAAAAGAGAGAAGATGATAGATCTAAACGGAGCCATATCAATAACTATATATACAGCTATGATAATGAATTATAAACCGTTAACTAAAACAGGAATCCATGACTCCATATTGATTTAAACGACACGCTGCATAAATAAGCCATGGGGCAAAGGGAAATCTTCACCTTACAGTGAAATTACAAACAATAAATATACATGAGTGATAAGATTAGATTATCAGTGGATAAGAGGAGTGTATGAAAGTTTGATGAGGAAGCAGATTTGCATAATCTCCAAGTGACTCCTCACAAATTATGATTTCCTGTGGGTGAACTTCATGTTCTGTATCTTGATTTTGTCTACATTACTTGAAATTCATTAAATTGTCTATGTATTTCTCTGTATTTAAATCGTAGCCCAATAAAAAACAAACAAAATATCAACAACCACCACCGAAAAAGACAGGTAATAATTGTTAATCAGTGCCACTGAACCATTTGGGTAGATCATTTTATATTTTAAAA
Source organism: Equus quagga (assembly GCF_021613505.1). Taxonomy (NCBI): domain Eukaryota; kingdom Metazoa; phylum Chordata; class Mammalia; order Perissodactyla; family Equidae; genus Equus; species Equus quagga. The sequence continues at coordinate 137,988,210 of NC_060268.1, forward strand.
ACCTTACAATTTCATACGTTTGGGTTTGAATTAGACTAATTTTTATTTCAAAATTAATTAAATTCTGCTGGATTTAAAGGCATAGATAAATTATCTTTTAACTCGAAAACAGTATATTATTTGATATATTTATACAGAAAAAGATAAAACGATAAGACTTAATATACAGAGTGTAAAATATTTACCAAAAGACCTACTACTTTTATTATTTGTTACCAAAATCTATGATATTAATAATTCGTATGTCAAAAGTTGGCTGCAAGTATAGTAAAAAGCCTTGAATTTTTGTAGGGCTGATAATTAGTTACATTTATTCAGATTTAGATCTCTGCAAGTATACTTTGATATTAGAATCTACAAAAGAAATATTTTCCATATATGAAAGTCTCCAGATCTGGGCTTTCTATGCTGAAATACTCAGAGAAAAAAGAGTCTGCTGTAATGAAAGACAAGTAAGATAGTAGAGACTTACCGTTTTATCATCATGGCCTACATACTCAGTTGCGCAGGCAGCGTGACTTTGTAGCAGGCCAGGACTCTTGTAAGGGCCTCATGGTTAGAGCTACATGAGAGTAAAAAGAAAATAGGGAGAGCTTTCAGACAGCATCGGAAAGCTAAGAGTTTTTTGCTGAATCCTGTATGCCAGAGATCAGATTAGATCCTAGTGAAATATGTATTTCCTATAACTTTGTATGGCTTGCTGAGTTAAAATAATTTCCACCATAATATCATAGAGAAACAGAAAAATTGTATGAGATAACCAACTGTCGTGAAAAATGACATATCAAATATTCAGGCCTTTTTTTGCCAAACTTTTCTTCTCAATGATGAGGTCAAACTTTAAACTTTCTGACTTAATATTAAAACAGGGATTTACAAATGACAATGTCATGAGCTAGTGTGTTTGTTAAAAATATCAAATCTAGGGGCCAGCCTGGTGGCGCAGCAGTTAAGTTTGCAAGTTCTGCTTCAGTGGCTCTGGGGTCGCCAGTTCTGATCTCTGGTGTGGACCTATGCACCTCTTGGCAAGCCATGCCATGGCAAGCATCCCACGTATAAAGTAGAGGAAGGTGGGCATGGATGTTAGCTCAGGGCCAGTCTTCCTCAGCAAAAAGAGGAGGATTGGCAGCAGATGTTAGCTCAGTGCTAATCTTCCTCAAAAAGAAAAAAAAAAAAAGAGAAAATCTGTTTGTGCTTTTTCCCTATCAAAACGTGTCCATCCTATCTCAATAACTTTGGCAAGTAATTTTCTGTTCCTGCTGTCCCAGAGACTCTGAAGGGGTTCTTACATGTGTATTCTCTATTTTTAATGACACATTAGTGGTTCAGCTTGTAGAGATGCTACTGTTAAATGGAAGGTCCATGTTTATTAAAACATTCGGTGCAGTTTAAAATAACTACAAGCTCTATTTTCTTTTAAAGTTGGCTCTAGACCTGCTATTTCTAAAGGGGAAGCATCTTTGCTTGATCAATTAGTTATTTTGTGTGAGTACTAAAATTTCTAAGCCTGCTGCTTTCATTTTTTTATATGTCTATACCTTCTTTAACTTCTCAAATTAACTTTTTTCTTAATTGAAGTATAATTGACCTACAATATCTTATTAGTGTCAGATGGACATCATAGTGATTCAATATTTATATACATTACAAAATGATCACCACAGTAGGAGTGATTACCATACGAAATTATTGACTATATTCCCTATGCTGTACGTTACATCCTCATGACTTATTTATTTTACCACTGGAAGTTTGTGCCTCTTAATCTCCTTCACCAATTTCACCTGCTCTTCAACTCTCCCCACTTTGGTAACCACTAGTTTGTTCTCTGTATCTATGAGCCTGTTTTTTTCTGTTTGTTCATTTGTTTCAATTTTTGGATTCGACATAAAAGTGAAACCATACAGTATTTGTCTTTCTTGTCTGACTTATTTAACTTAGCATAATACTCTCTAGGTCCATCAATGGTGTTGCCAATGGCAGGATTTCGTTCTTTTTTATAGCTGAGTAATATTCTGTTATTTATATATACCACATCTTCTTTATCCATTCGTCTGTCTATAGACACTTAGCTTGCTTCCACATCTTGGCTGTTGTAAATAATGTTGCAATGAACATAGGAGTGCATATATTTATTCGAGTTAGTGTTTTCTTTGGATAAATACCCAGAAGTGGAATTGCTGGATTGTAGGTTAGTTCTGTTTTTAATTTATTGAGGAACCTCCATACTGTTTTCCATAGTGGTTGCACCAACTTACTTTCACATCAACAGTGTACGAGGATACCCTTTTCTCCACATCCTTGGCAACACTGGTTATTGTCTTTTGATAATAGCCATTCTGATAGGTGTGAGGTAGTATCTCACTGTGGTTTTGATTTGCATTGCCCTGATGATTAGTGATGTTGAGTATCTTTTCATGTGCCTGTTGGCCATCTGTACGTCTTCTTTGGAAAAATATCTATTCAAATCCTCTGCCCATTTTTTAATCTGGCTGGGTTGTTTTTGATATTAAGTTGTGTGAGTTGTTTATATATTTTGAGCATTAACTCCTTATCAGATGCATGATTTGCAAATATTGTCTCCATTCATGTCGTTGTTTTTTTGTTTTGTTGATAGTTTCTTTCATTGTGCAAAAGATTTTTAGTTTGACATAATCTGGTTTTTTTTTTTAGTGCTTTTGTTGCCCTTGCCTGAGGAGACTGGTCCAAAAAAATATTGCTAAGATCAATGTCAAAGAGGTGACTGCCTATGTTTTCTTCTAGGAGTTTTATGATTTCAGGTCTTTCATTCAAGTCTTTAATGCATTTTGAATTTATATTTGTATATGGTGTCAGATAGTGATCCAGTGTCATTCTTTTGCACGTAGCTCTTTAGTTTTCCTAACACCGTTTATTAAAGAAACTGGCTTTTCCCCGTTGTGTATTCTTGCCTCCTTTGCCATAGATTATTTGACTGTATATGCATGGGTTTATTTCTTGGCTGTCTATTCTATTCCATTGATCTATTTGTTTGTTTTCATCCCAGTACCATGCTGTTTTGATTACTATAGCTTTGCAGTATAGTTTGAAATCAGGGAGTGTGATACCTCCAGCTTTGTTTTTCTTTCTCAAGATTCCTTTGGCTATTTTTCATCTTTTGCAGTTCCATACAATTTTAGGATGATTTGTTCTAGTTCTGTGAAAAATGCCATTGGTAATTTTTGCTCTTAACAAAGTCATCTTGCTGAGAACTACTTTTCATGCATCTACATGAAACTATAAAGGATATATTGCTTGTATTTTTAAAAATTATATTACACCCCCTTCCCTTTTCTGTTTAGTCATTTCTCCAAGAAACCAATACCTTGATACTGAACACCTTCATTTTTAGCCTATTAAACTTTAGCTGAGCAAATAATGTATTTATATCAGATTATAGAACTCAACAAGAAACTTTAACGCTAAAATATTGGTGCATTACTCATAGAAAGATGTGTTTTAGTTCTTATTAAAAATACATCTATACTGCTATTAACTTTATCTCCCTTTACTCATGTCAACTTTCTAACATCTTTTTTATAACCAAAAATGTCTGTAATGTAACAACTTTCTGAAATTGAATGATGAGCTAAATATCCAAAACCCATGCTTTCATGGGTGAAATGAACTAAATAACCGAAATCCGTGCTTTCACGGGGAATTTATATTTTACCAATTCTGGTGATCCTTACTGTACTGAGGAGAACACAGGAACATCCAGGGGACCCATTGGTCAATGGTATGTGTGTATTTGGCAGGTTTTCATCAGAAGATTATGTATTTCCAGAATTCCTGTGATTGCCTCAACCCCTGGTGGTTTTTAATGATGGTAATATGCAATACATTGCATTAAGTGTGCTGGGTTAAGCATGGATAAACACTAATAATGCAATAATTTGAAGATATAAATACAAGTTTTCAGGAACTCATATTTTGAAACTTTTCATTGCTGGGTTATCACAGAGGAAAAAGTGTTGTCTGTATCATTCCTTCAGGTCTTACTAAAATTATGTAAAATTAAAACATGTATAAAATAGAATGTTTCTATCTCAAGTTAGAACAAGGAGTAAAAAGTATAAATGAATAAAATGCATTTTATTTAAACATTGATCAAAGGGCAAAGCTTCTTTCTGGTCATGAAACACAAACGCTTCCATAGTCCCTAACTCATTACTTACAATAATATCTTCCTTAAGTTATTTATGTATTTGTTCACCAGTTTGTGCATTATTTTTGCTTATCTCCATCAACTCGGATGCTCTTGGATGGAGAGCTGCACAGCCAGGTTAATTCACTTTAAACAATAAGATTGAGGCAATTTTTCAGATAGGCGCTCAGCAAATGATTTTGGTAAAATGTGGCATTCAGTATTTTAACTTGTTGTTGTTTTCTTTTAGAAGTGAAGTTCAGAGCCATACTCTTTAAGATGACTTGCATTTATAACTTACGTTGTAGACATAATAAAAGCCTGGGTTATTACCAAACATTCTCGGCTACTCAGAATAGATTTCTTTTAAGTAGGAAGTTAGAGAGTTATCTTGAAAAAAAACCTCATCAAGATAGGCATCTAACTCTAAAGAAATGTGTAGAGCCATTGTCAGGTTAAAAAGTGGTTTTAAATTGGCCATTAAATTAAGTATACTGATTTAATAAACCTGGACCTTTTCCATTTTCTTAACTAACAGGGGACTACAGTCAATTAAAGTTGAAATATTGGGAAGGGATGCTAAAATTGAACAGAAAGCGGTGAAGCAATATCTATAAAAAGCAAGCTCTGCATTTCAACAGCTGCTGAGCATATAACCAACTTATCACTCTAGATAATATATAATATTTCAAATGACACTCCTGCCAAGATGTATCCCATATATGCCATATAGCCTCCTTCACCTAGAGATAAATATGAATCCACCCACACTCATAGATATAATACATATGTACAGACTGAGACCCATTAAGGATTAATGATAAAAGCAAATCCCATGGACCTGCCGCCAGAGTAAAAAGCAGAGCGTTCATTACCCAAAACCTTGAATTCTTCTGAATGTCCCTCCACAAGTTTCCATTTCTGTCCTTCCAGAGGTTAACCCATTCATAAACTTTGTATTAATAATTGGTTTGCACATTAAATGTTTTCTTATATTAGAATTTATCCCTAAACAATTTTATTAATTTTATCTAGTACTGATCTTTATAGAAATAGAAACATACTTTGTGTATTTCTCTCTGACTCAATTTCTCTTTTGCTCAAAGTTTTGTATTTGTCATTCAACAGTGTTGATGCATGTAACTCTAGTTCATTTATTTTATTTTTCCCTCTGTCACTTTTCCATTGTACTTCTAATGGACAGACAAATTACTTTCTGTGTTATTTATTTTTTCTATTATAAAAATACTGCTTAGAGCAGTTTATCTGTGTTTTTGGAATTTCTTTTTTCTAGCATATGTATATCTTCATGTTTACAAAGTGATGCCAACAATTTTCCAAGGTGGTTATACTTATATACACGCTTACTAAGATGGTGATTAAAATAACAACTTTAATGGATAGCAAAACATCACATGACAATAAAATGAAAAATCAATTAGTAAACTGTAAAATAGATTTGATATAAAAAATAGCAATTCAGTTCAAATGTTAAAGAAATGGAAAAATACTAATGAGATGGCTCAACATGTCTGTGATAAAACTGCAGAAGAGGGGCAGCCCCATGGCCTACTGGTTAGGTTTGGCACGTTCTGCTTCAGCAGCCCAGGTTGGGTTCCCAGGCACTGACCTACACCACCCATTGGTGGCCATACTGTGATAGTGACTCATGCATAAAATAGAAGAAGATTGGCACAAATGTTAGCTCAGGGCTAATCTTCCTCAGCAAAACAAACAAACAAATGAACAAAAAAGCAAAATAAAAACTGCAGAAAGACAAATTAGAAAGAATAAAGAAAAGGTAATATTCAAATAGATGATGTTTGAGAATTCCCACAAACTGATGGAAAACATAAATAAAATCTCTCAGATTCTCTCAGATTCAATGGGAGAGAAAATCCTTAAGTGCTAATCGTGGTAAGTTAAAAATAATATTCTACCAGGAAACAATAAGGGGACTCTGCAGACCATCAAAGACAAAGTAGTATACCATAATCAGAAAACAGTAATAACATTATCAGAAATTAACCATAATTAGAAAAAAGAAAGATAACCTGCTAGGAGGAAGCAATTAGGAATTATTAGAGACCAAGGACATTGGAATAATGCTTTTAAGGTGCTCAGGAAGAGTAACTGCTCACCTGATACTGTACTGATCCAAGTCATTATTGCCGTATAAGGATAAAAGAAAAACATTTTGAAAAAATAAGCAAAAAGAGAAAAACAGAAACTTTACTACTCCTTACATCTTGCTAAATAAAGTTGTAGGGAATTTCTTCACTAAGAAAGAAATAAGAAATACATGAAATTTATGCCATGAAATTAGTGACATTTGGATGTCTCTATGGAAGTCATGATTTTTTTAAAAAAAATACTAAAGAACAAGTGTGAGTAATCTAGAAATAAGGTAGAATAAAATGATAGACAACACCCAAAAGTGTAATCAATGAAACAAAAAAAGGTTGGACTTCATTAGAATTTTTAAAAACTTCTGCTTTGTGAAAGATACTGTTAAGATAATGAAAAGACAAGCCAAAGATTGGTTGAAAGTATTTTCAAAAATGTATCTGATAAACAGCTTGTATCCAAAATATACCAAGAACTTTTAAAACTCAACGATAAGAAAAGAAATAATTTATTATTTGTTTTGTGTTATGTGTTAGGGTTATGTGATGATATATACATTGATCATGGAAAGGAAGTGAGAAATGATACTTGATTTCTGACAACTATTGATATCTCTAACTTTCTGTTTTGGTCTTTTTTTGGAAATTGATGTTATGAGAGTTTTGTGTTGGCTAAAGGATGTAAGCTATTTTTGCACAGGCAGTAAATATTTGGAAACAAGAAGACCAACTATAGGAGAATGTTTCCTTCTCCCAAGTAATAGGGGATCCACAGTCTTTTCCACATGACCTTGCTGTGCTTTGCACTAAAGAGATGCATAATCTTTCCTAATCCTTGACTTCAGTTTCATTCATGCCACTCACATTGGACAATAGACTAAGGTGGAAGACTAAGGTGGCAGCTCTGAACACAGCCTTAAGTGGACCCAAGTACGCCTCATGCTCTCTTGCACCTCTGCCATCAGCATGAGAAGAAAATGCTTGGGATAGTTTGCTCTTCCCAGGAGAAGCACATGGAGCAGAGTTACACATGAGCAGCCAAGGCTCCAAGTCTACCTGCAGACGCAGATACGCAAGCTAAATAAATGCTTATTGTATACTGCTAAATTTTGTGTGGTTGTTTGTTATTCAGCATTATTGTGGTTATAACTAAAACATAATGATCAGCAATGCTAAGTTAGAAAGTGAAATGACGTAAACTAGTTTATTTACATCTGTACACATAAACATGACCAGCCCTGACAGTTAAGATTCCAGCTCTTACCACTGCAGCCAAGTTTGTTTCCAGGTCAGGGAACCACTTACCTGTTTGTCAGTTGTCGTACTGTGATGGCTGTGTGTTGCTGTGATGCTGAAAGCTATGCTACCGGTATTTCAAATACCAGCCAAGTCAATCATGGTGGACAGGTTTCAGCAGAGCTTGCAGACTAGATGGACCACGAAGAAGGACCTGGCCACCCACTTCTGAAAAAATTGGCCACGAAAACCCTATGAACAGCAGAAGAACATTGTCCGACATAATGCTCGATGATGAGAGGATGGTGCAAAATTACCCGGCAGGGTTCACCTCTTCTGTATACAGGATCGTCCCTAGAAGTCGGAATTCATTCGAGGGCACTAACAACACAGAAACACAAATCTAGAAAATGCCAATGACTAAATTTAGCAGGTAGTGTGAAGAATATATTATTTATAAACTTTACTGCAAATTCAAAACAAGACTCAAGTATGGGTATATATAGAGATAATTTTGTTGAATGGAAAGAATCAACATTTAAAAGTATCAATTGTTTCAAATTCAATGCAATTTCAATCAAAACTGTATCAGAATTTCTTTTTTTTCTCAATTTGATGGTTCTCAAATTTATTTGGAGAAGAAAAATGTGTGCATGTGAACAAAGATATATATGTACCAAGATGCTTATCGCAGCATCCTTTACAAGAGTAAAAACTTGTAAATTACCTCATGTTTTATGCTACTAAAATAGACTTTTGTTGTAAACCATAATGTTGAGTAGCATGCAGTCACTAAAACAAATGAATTAGAACTCAAGTAAAAATTATGTGAAAAATAAATTATATGAAATCAAAATCTTGCAATCCTTCTGTATTGGAAAACTTATCTATATATGTTTGTATGACTATGGACTCTGATATACTAATATATATATTTAAATATATAATGTATATGTGTATATAATATATGCACATGTATAGTGTGGTATATATGTGTATATATAATGTAATGCATATTCATATGCATACTCTAAACATACTAAGTTTACAAATGTATCTGTATAATACATACACACACTCATATGAAGGTCAAGGATCTTTGTCTGTTTGTTCACTGATAGATATTAAATGTCTAAAAAAGTTACAGGCAAATAGTATAAATATATTATGAGTGATTCAACCAGAGAAGAGGAATGAGACTTTTTAGAAATCCTCAAAGGCATCTTTCACTTTTTACTGATACATTTCTTATTTGTTTACCTTCTTACAATAAGGATATTATCATGTTATTTGCAAAATGAAGCAGAAAAAATTAAAAAGAATTAACTTTTAAAGCACACATAATGGAAACTTTTTTTTTAAAGATTTTATTTTTTTTCCTTTTTCTCCCTAAAGCCCCCTGGTACATAGTTGTATATTCTTTGTTGTGGGTCCTTCTAGTTGTGGCATGTGGGGCACTGCCTCAGCGTGGTTTGATGAGAAGTGCCATGTCCGCGCCCAGGATTCGAACCAACGAAACACTGGGCCGCCTGCAGCGGAGCGCGAACTTAACCACTGGGCCACGGGGCCAGCCCCATAATGGAAATTTTTTATCAGATAAGACCAAAAGTAAAATAACCAGTAATACTATAAGAAGATGTGTTTTAAACATGTATTAATTTTAAAAAGTTTTAAACGTTTCTCAGGAGCACACAGACCTTTGTACATAAATGAAAACACATTTTTCCTGTGTAATGGATTCTACATTGTAAAAGTGTTATTCTGGCTAAAACAATCCACAAATTCCATGTAATGCTAATTCTATATTTTACCGAGAATAATAAATATGGGAGAAAAGCAAATAAAAATTAAGAATTAAGGAGCCACATAGCCCTAGTTAGAAGAGATTGAATAAAATATTGGTGAATAATAAAATCAAAATGCTGAAATAGTGTTTAACTTAACATGCTTTCATGAAACACGACCAAGTACATGTAAGTGTATATAAGCGTGAGTATGTATAAATATACCTGAAATTGTATCGATCTGTTTAAACATTATTACGTAAACATGGAGACAAGAATGAAAGAATAAATACTAGGTTTAAAATATTATTTAATTGCAGCTGAGAAATTTGGGAAGAGAAAGGAGTCAATCAGAGAAGAGGAAAAGAAGAAAGGTACACTACAAAAAGTAACATTAAATAGGATAGGCTAATACAAATCCATTTAAAAGATAACTTTAAAAAGAAAAAGAAACATGATTATTAAAAGTTAGATATTCTTCATTAAAATCTGCAGAGTTTGTGTGAATTAAATGTTTTAAAATCCAAGCTAAAATTTGCACTTGCGTATAAGAGACATACAGAATAAATAAGATTCATTGTGATGTGTTTTATAATACCAGAAAAGCAAGCAATGGAATATTATTGTTAAGTGAAAAAGAGTTCCAAGGTGCAGAATATTGTATGTATCATGATTCATTTACATAAGGAAAATGTGTGTGTATAATATACACAGTGTCTATTGTCAAAACACAGACCAGATGTTTATCACCTCCAGGCATGGAATGGGAATGAGTTAGCTCTAAAGAGATATTGTCTTCTTTTTCTTGATACACATGGATAACGCTTATATTATTTACAGTGATATGGTCATATATTACTTTTGTAAATTTTAAAAGGCAAATCTTGTGTTATGAAAAAATATAGCCTTGATATTAAGTTTAAGAGCTGGGAAGCAATAACCTTTTCTCATTGACACAAATTAAAGCTGTAAGAATACACGTTGTTTTCTAGGAGTTTCAATTAAGCTTTTGTTTTTTGAATGGCAAAAAGACATGAAAAGGTTTGTTTTTTTTCTGAATTTTTTCTCTTAGAAAACACAAAGCAAAATTAAATTAAAATATGCATGTATAAAGCCCTGTTCAGTGAAGATCTTTGTAAATGGTGCAAAGTCCTTAATCGGACATGTAGGACCTTCCAGATCTGGACTGAAGTTAACCCAAATGGCACATACATTGCAGTCCATTTTCATCAGACTGTTTCTTATCTCATGCAACATACTGCACATATCCACTCATTTGGTTTCACTTATTATTTCTCTAAGTTTGGAATTCTCTTCTCCTTTTCAACCTGCTGAAATGCTAATTAACTATTGGAACCCAACTTGTGTCACTTTCGTAATTTTTCTCCGACTCTCTGAGCCTCTGGTGATTGCGGCCTCCCTTGCACCTTCACACACGCTGTCTTCTATTACAGATAATTGTGCATCTTTCAGTCTCCACCGCTAGACCCTGTCTTCTTTAGGGCAGAAGTTACACCATACTTATCATTGAATCTCTATCTGCTCCTGTACATAACAGATATTGGTTTGACCTGAAAGTAACTGTGAAATGTTCTCACCTCACTGGTCCGATAGGACTGATCTTAAAAGAAGATTGGTGATGATAGGTGGTGATTTTCTGAAATTTCTTCATGCCACATTGTCACAGATCAAATGAGAGCTATGATCAGCTTTTATGCAGGAATTCAAAGCATGTTTCACAATCTCCAATTGTGTATAATGTGCAATGTAATATCAAAAATGATTAATTGGAAATATACTGTGTAAAAACGCTTTCAGATGGCACTCTGTTAATAGCTTTTCCTCAGCTTTTACTTTCACTAAATTTAAAGTTCTGTCATCATACTTCTATGTATCGTTTCTCATCTTTATTTTCTGACATTAATTTTCATGTTTATACAGCTTTTAAAAATTTTGCTCTAGAAGAAAAATCCCCACTTTTTTTTTTATTGAATAGGGAAGGAAGAAGGGAAAGACAGTTGCCTGGAGAAGAGAGACTGTAGGTCAAAGTGGATAAAATCTTTGGTCTGAGGAGAAGATAAGACTTGGAACAATGGAGTCAACTCAATGGGAGGAAAGGGGTGGTCCAAGACTTGGGGTGAGAAATGAAGAGAGTTTCTGGTTTAACTTGCAAGTTACATGTTATTCAATTGTGGTTAATTGAAGATCACGTGTTCTACCCTAACTGATTTATTAAAAAAAAGAATTGATTGAAACGCATTATGTACCAGGCTTCAGTTATGTAAGAAAAAGCCATTTAAAAATCTCTTGGGGGCCAGCCTGGTGGCACAGTGGTTAAATTCGCATGCTCCACTTCAGTGGACCGGGGTTTGCTGGTTCAGATCCTGGGCACGGACCTACACACCGCTGCTCAAGCGGTGCTGTGGCAGGGGTCCAATATATAAAGTAGAGAAAGAAGAGCATGGATGTTAGCTCGGGGCCAATCTTCCTCAGCAAAAAGAGGAGGATTTGCAGTGGATGTTAGCTCAGGGCTAATCTTCCTCAAAAGATCCCCACAAAACTCTTGTCGCTCACCTCATTAGATATAGTACTACCTATTTTCTCAAATCAGTTATTCATATATGAGATTGATAAACTCAGTATATGGAAAAAGAACATAATGGTCTCATAGTCAAACCATACATAGGAGATGGACACATAAATGCATGTGAATAGTTTAGTACAAATTCATCATCTCTATTGAAAAAAAGAAGCTCAAAACACGTGCTATGGCAATGTTGAGTTAGTAATATCATTTTCATATGAGATGGACCACCCATTTCTATTATATATCTATCACTTATTACATGGAGGGTGAAGATTTCCACTAACAAATATATCAAAAATTACTTACAGTATGCCAGTGTAAATATATATTATCCAAGAGAGTGTTTGTCTAGAATAAGCCTGACTCCGTTTGATTCACAATTCTACTACTGATTATCAAATAGTAAACGATACTTGTATCTCTTGAACTTCTCCCCAAATCATACTTTATTTATATGTAGATTAGGGATAAAAGACAATGTATACATTGATGGCGTGAATGAATGAATTTATACATGTAAGGTAATTGGCTAAGTAATTAGGATATGAGAATGCTTAATAAATATTAATTATAAAAGAGATATATATTTAATCAAGAAATGAGACTTGTACATTCATACTTTAATATACTTAAAACAAGTCATGGAATTACAGATTTTGGAAATACAGAGAAGTTTAAGGATAATTTAACATGTGCCTTCTCCAATTTGCAAACACAGGACATGAGACAAAAAAAATATTATGTAAGTCAATTATGATTAAACCAGAAGTTATTCTTGGTCTCAAAATAAAAGGAACATAATTTACATTGTTTTATTTTCAAAGTTGATCAAATTTCATCTCTTACGAAGATTAACTACCTTTCTTTTCTAAGTGAAAAGCACATACAGAGACTTCTTAGTGTGAAGGAAAATCGGGTCCTTTGTCATCTACAATGTAGGAGGTGATTAAAAGGCGACCAGAACAAAGAATACAAGCATTGTGTGGCACGCTCATGGCCTCATTTTACACAACAGAGATTACTTGTGTTTATTTGGTGAGCTTTTATCTTTCCTCTTACTCACTCTTATTTATCACATAGATAGCTTTAGTTATAAGACTTTTTGGGGGTTTTCCTGAAAAAATCTACATTTAAAATATTCATCTATATGCAACACCCAAAATTTTGCATGTATTTATGAGAACTGTAATTTTATGTAATGTATTCAATATTATTCCTAAAATATGGTTGAAAGGGGAAGACTTTCTGGGGACAATGCTCAAGGACAAACAGAATCAAATAGACAATAGATAATTCCACAAAGTAAAGATAAATGTTAACATTTTCTTCTATATAAGGGTAGCTGAGATCAAGACAGGAATATAACCATAAGTGGGTGCATTTTATTTTAAATTCCTGTCAACTTTTTTCTGGCACTAAAACTCCTCTAAACATACCAATACTCATTGCCTTCTTCCTGGGTAGCAATATTATGGGACTGTCATCCTAGAGGGCAAAATATCTTTGTGTGATTATACTGAGTGGGATTTGGCAAGACTCATGAAAAGCAAGGTTGACTTCACTTGAGAATATTTAGTCAGTTTAAAAACTGGACCATTTGTTCCAAATTTCCCCAGAGCCCAATATCTTTTCTATCAAGGATGAATTTCTAAATATAGGGCAGACACTCTCATTACAGAGCGCTCACTGCCAGTATGCCCTTCATAATGCAATTATAAAAAACCGTATTTTGTATTCTGTGGTAAGCAATGTCTAAATATTATTCCACTGACAGAAAGCCCAATATTATTGACATTTTCTGTGTTTATGAACTATTTGCAATGTCTTTACACAACTCTGTAATAATGTAAACAGTACCTGATAGATTATGTGGAACACACCACACACACACATTCCTTGCTGAAATAGAAATGGGCTAATTTATTCTAGGAAAACCCTCAAAAATTTTAATTTTAACTGACAGGCCACTATAAATAGGTTTGCAGCTATTATTAAAAGACATCTTCCTTTCTTCTTTCTCTCACCAGCTTGACCCTCTTTGACTAACATTTAATAATCGCGCAAAGAAAACGGCATGACATTGAGAAGTTGGACTAAATAGTATTGTATCTCAAGCTCTTCTCTCCTCCCCAGGAGGAGAGATGCACCTGCTGAAGCTTATATGAGATATGAATTTTTTTACAGTGTTATTTTAGCCATGAAAAATATGCTAAAAAAAAAGCGTCTCTTTGGTGAGCCATTTCTTGTATAAGTAACCATTGTGGTAGGCAAAGTTCTAGACACTATGAAACAAAACAGGAGATTGTTACGTTATTCTATTGAAAAGAAACTCTAAATGCTCGAACATTTAAACAAGGAATCTGATTTTCAATCTTTTCATTTGATACATACTCAAGTTTTGTGTATTCTAGCTATATTGAGCCGGTTTAGTAAAGGGTAAGAGTTAGATAATCAATTGGATATTAATGTGAAATATAAATGTTCATGTGTGTGTGTTGTGTGCCTGTGTGTATTCCTTGATATTTGTTCTTGATACATGGTACCCCTTCCAATCTTAAATTTTCCTAAATATATTTTAACAAACATAGTTATATTAACCTTTTAGAAGGAATACACCATTAGCAATGTATACATTTCATGAAGGCAGGTGATTTATCTTTTGAATGACCTATAAACATTAGAAGGACAGGGAGAAATACACAGCGTAACCCGCTAACATTGATTGATGATCCTGCTCTCACACAGAAGGCAATAGGTGGAAACTTAGAGAGGAAGAGATGGTATCGAAAATGCATCTTTGTGATGCATTACAAGGTACACTTTCTTCTCTTGGTATTTGTAATCTTTATTCCCTTCCCCTCTGCTGCCTTTTACCCCATAATCAACAAAGCTTTACAATGGAGAGAGGCACGGAAGATAAAAGTGCTCATTCCACCTTATTCTCTGGAAATCCAAGCAATTTTGTGAGTAAATTTCTATAGGGAGTTAGTGCTTCATGAAATTCCACTATATATTTGAGCTAAACAAAATTTGTAATAGTGCAAAAAATTATCTATCACTGAATTGAGCCTACATATGAATTTGAAAAATCAATTAAGAACATTTTTAAAAATCTTGAAAATTTAATAACAAGAACTAAGTTGATATTCTTAAAAAAAAAAGGAGTGTGAAGAGAAACTATGCATTCAACGAGCCCAACTTCAGTTACTTCATGATTATTTTAGCTTTTATATGTGAAATTTTATGTAGGGAAAAATAACCTTTAAATGAAACAAGTCAGCATGATCTTTATTTTGAATTATTATTGAAGAAAGTGATGGAATATTTAATATTTAAAAGAGTCTACTTTTGTTGTATATATATGCATGTATATATAATACATTTAGGTCAGGTTTATAGACTTAATTTTTTAAAATAAATATGAATGATTTGTAATTGTATAACAAATTTTTATGAACATGTTTAGATTGTGTGTGTGTGTGTGTGTGTGTATGTGTGTAAGGAAAATTGGTCCTGAGTTAAGATCTGTTGCCAATCCTCCTCTTTTTTGCTTGAGGAAGATTGTCACTGAGCTGACATCTGTACCAACCTTCCTCTATTTTATGTGGGACACTGCCACAGCATGGCTTGATGAGTGGTGCTAGGTCCGTGCCCAGAAGCCAAACTTGTGGACTCCGGGCTGCCGAACTGGAGTGCAAAAACTTAACCACTATGCCACCAGGCTGGCCCTAGATAGGGTTTTTTAAACTGTATTTCAGTACATTACTAATATAGAATTTCTTTATCTTGCCACACTTTTTAATTCTATAATACTAAAGTGAACTTCAGTTTGGCTTTCCAGATCATTGTCATTGCAATAAATGCTTTTGACTAAACTATGATTTTCTGTTCATCAACTGAAATGTGATATCCTCCTGGCTGTGACTGCACCACTGCCAAGAGTCCTGAATTATCATCAGATTTAGGAACATAGTCCCTTCTAAAATCCAGGAATGCCACTACCTTCTATCTAACCTCTCCAAGAAATATTTAACCTGATGAAGAAAACTTGGCTAACAACATGCTTTCGTTTATTGCTTTGCTGTAGCTGCACCTTTTGATTGGGACTTCCCTTCGTTACACACTACCCCAAAACTCTATTATTTAAATCTCAGCATTTGTACCTTTTCCGGAGAAAGATTTCCATAATTCCATCCAATCTTCAAGCTATCATGATAACCTGTATACACATCAGTCACTGCATATTTATGTGTCCTGAGTTAAGATCTGTTGCCAATCCTCCTCTTTTTTGCTTGAGGAAGATTGGCCCTGAGCTAACATCTGTTGCCAATCTTCCGCTATCTGGGATGCTGCCACAGCATGGCTTGATGAGCCGTGCTAGGTCTGTGCCTGGGATCTGAACCCGCAAATCCCAGGCTACTGAAGCAGAGTGAGCAAACTTAACCACTATACCACCAGGCTGGCCCTGGAAATATCCTTTTAATAAAAAAGTCTATCTTAATGGAAAAATGTATGCCTTGGTGGAAGGTAGTCATTTTGCGCCACTGAAAACTCTCTACTGGAAGCACAAGAAACCATTTTAATCCCAGGCAGCTACTTAACAGTGCAGTGACCCTAAAGAAGTTGAGTAACCTCTTCTTTTATCCAAAGCAAGGCAATTGTATTCAAGGTTTCCTAATGGTCCTTTCGTTTCTGATATTATTTGCAAACAGCTGTCCTTTTGATATTCCTTTGGAATTTACAAACGTTCATTTCAATGATTGTATGCTAACTCTTCTAGTGTTTACTTTTTTCATTGTCTGGTAAAGATGCGATTTTCCTTTTGCTTTCAAGCTGATACTTTCTAGCTATAAAAACTATGATCTTGTATTAAGCCTGACAAATTCAAACCTGCTATGACTGGATATTTCTTGGTCTAAGGGGTGTAAAGATTTCTGTGCACACTCAGTTTCTTAAAACTCAAGAAAGCAACAATAATGAAGTTCAAAGTAGTTTAATAGAATCATTGCTTTTCCTTTAGGTCTTTGTTTAAGTAAGCAATAGCCACGCCATCATATTGAATACAACTCTTAAATTAAGACTCACATGAATTCCTATTTTAGAGAACATGACTATAAAATTGGAGGGAAAACAGTTAGGATGCAATGATCACATTTCTGCTCACTTGATGATAGGCAAAATGTGTGAATTCGTTTACAGAATATTGGCAGAGACCTCATGTAATATAGAAATGAGGTTAGAGTAGGATGTGGGGCATTGAAGATAAAGATCTTAGAGACAGTTTCTTCATCATTTTTACATTTAATAAAGAAGAGCCTTGTTGATGTTTGGTAAGAATCTATGATTTGTTGAACTTACATAAAAAAAGTTGAAATTTTTATTGAACATGACACTCCTTTGTTTTCACATGGATAATTTGTTAATTGTGTGGTTATTTGCACTTCATTTATCATACTTGCCAAGATGTTAAATCTTTTGAGAGCAAGGATCTTGTTTGTCTTGGTTATATTGTCAAGCCCAGTAATTGACACGTATGAGATTCTTAACAGTTCAGTAAACATTAATTGAATTAATGCCATCTAGTCCACAGATTGTTACTGAATGTTTGATAGTCTTTGTTTTTCTCATTAGTCTCTGAGTTCAAAGGCTATATGGGGGATTGGGGAGATAATCTCAATTGTGTTCATTGTAGGAAAGATATTTGTTCCTAGTGATTTTCAAATGATAGAACTATCAAACGTCTTCTTGGAATTGCAGATATTTTCAACAGTCATATACCGTGTGTTTTGTTTAGGATCTAATGTTCTTTTTTGTTTATTTGTTTATTTGGTTTTTTTTCAGTTATGTGTTACTGAAAAGTTAGAATGACTTTTTTTTTAAATTTTATTTTTTAATGCTTTTTAGGTGAGGAAGATTGGCCCTGAGCCAACATCTGTTGCCAATCTTTCTATTTTGTTTTTTTCCTCCCTAAGCCCTAACATGTAGCTGCATAACTAGTTGTAGGTCATCCTAGTTCCTCTATGTGGGAGGCTGCCACACCATGGCTTGATGAGTGGTGTTTAGGTCCTCGCTCAGGATCCGAACCAGTGAACACCCAGCCCCCAAAGTGGAGTGCATGAACTTAACCACCACTTGCCCATGGATCTGGCCCCTACAATGATCTTTATAACTTTATTTTACCTAAAAAACTATGTGATTTTGTTGTGGCTGTTATGTTTGTTGATGCTTCTGTTGTGGTTTTGTTTTTAAATAAGCTACATATTAATACAAATTATTTTTATGCAGATGTTAATTGATATGAATATTTTATTTGCATACAATAATGGAAGTAAGGTTTCTTTTTTTGGAAAAATAATTATGAATAACTTCAGTTATTACATAAAAAAATTGACTATTACTATATTGCATTTTATCACTCTGAATAGCATATATCCATGGACTACAAGGGAATTTGAAGAGCAAATTTGAGTTCAGAACAAGAAGTACTTAGCAGAGAAAATTCTCCACAATGTAACTCATATTTGATAGTATCTCTTAGGCAAAGTATGAGTGAAATATACCAAGTATATCTTACTAAGCAACATAATTGCTTTTGCAACTAAATGTTGACATATGTTTAATACTTTATAATTCCATACTTTGGCACAAAAATTATCTCCAATTCTACATTGACAAAGTCTTTGAGACGAACTTAGTACTAAATCAACCTGATAGAAGTACAATTATTTCAGTAAAGTACTACAGTATAATTTTTAGAAAATGAGTGGCGAGTGTGGACACTGAAAATAAACCACATGAACAATGTTTGCTTTCAAAGGACTCATATTGTGAAAATGCAAGGCTTTAAGTCATAAAATATTGATATAATTTGTAATTTGTATGGTTGTAATTAACAGAGGCAGTCACTGTTGGGGCAGTATAGAAGACAACAGATCATTGTCGGTTCCAGATTTTCAGCCCATAATTCTAACGGCAAGTGTTATTTCATATTCACTTCTTTTTATTTTATGTGCTGAGACAAGAACGTTCATAAATAATAAGCTTCTCTGGTATAGCATACTAAATGTTATCAAATACCTCACTTGAGAAGAACACATGAGCTTGAATCAAGAATTTTGATGAAAACCTACGATTTGGCTAAATTTGTTCTCAAGTATATATTTGGTACTTTCTGTTTTAAAGGTTTATTGTTATATAAAATATCTCAAACTCTCAGGTTTCCAATGCCCATGAGATTAGCATGGATGAATAACTGTGAGTTCTGATAATCACACTGGGTATAAATTTATGTGCAATAACTTCAGGCAAAATTATGCAAAATATAATGCAGTTTAAATATTCAATTAAAAAAGTAATATCCTGAAAATCACATTTATTTTTCTAGTTTTGATGAAGAATGCTTCTTAAACTTATGGTCATCCAGTTGTTCTCAAAGTATGTGAAACTTCACCTTTTTTTTCAGTTTGCCTAATATTATATGCTTAAGCACTTAGTACATCAACTATCATAAGACTCATATGTGTTTACTGTGAAAAGGAAAATTTCTAATAGAACTTTAAAGAAAGTCATGCCTTGTTTCTAAATTCCAAAACACATTCCTTCTATCTCAAATTTCTAATTTTTGCATTGATTAGTGCAACATATACCATCAACTCAAATGCCATTTTAACAAATAATCTATTTTGGTCACAGATGTGGAGATAAAGTCATAATGTTAATTATTAGTCATAACTCATTTTATGCCCTAGTGCATCTTGAACTATGGATAGCAAAAAGTAAATGATCAATTCATATTCTTAACTATCTATCCATCAGAAATTTTAGACCATCCAATATTTTAGTTCATATCTGGTTATGTACTTTTCTTTTAAAGTATATTTCACACATTTCATATAAAATATCCAATTTTCCAAATGGGAAAAGGCAAATCACATATGGGCTACAATCTAATGTTAAGCTATGTATTATTCATAGATAAATGTAACATTTTTAAACTTTATAAAATTGGCAAGGCTATGACTCCAGGAACAGTCTTATTTTTGCCTAGATACTATGCACGCAATTTGGATAATTTATCACAAATAGCTGCTGTTATCAGTGTTTAACCACTGAAAAAGATGATTGTAATTTTAGCTTGATGAATTTTCTAATGAAAAAATAAATTTGTAGAAAACTAAATATTAAAAATAAACTTGAACTCTTCAGGAGATTTTACAATATGGCATAATTCTGAGCACTATTTAAAAACATATTCAACAAGCATTTATTAAGCACATGAAATGTGCCCAGGTAATATGGTAGAAGCTATATATACATTAAATAGACTTTTCTTTTTATTTATTTATTTAATGTTTTTGGTGAGGAAGATTGGCCCTGAGCTAATATCTGTTGCCAATCTTCCTCTTTTTGCTTGAGGAAGGTTATCACTGAACTAACATCTGCACCAGTCTTCTTCCATTTTTTGTATGTGGTATGCCACCACAGCATGGCTTGATGAGCAGTGTGAAGATGTGCATCTGAGATGTGAACCCACGAACCCTGGGCCCCCAAAGCAGAGTGTACGAACTTACTCACTATGCCACCAGGCCAGCCCCAACTTAGTTTCTTTATAGAGCTCATAGAATAGCAGGAAAAACGGGGTGAAAATATTTATAAAAAGAGTATAAATATGATAATGAAGATATGTAGGAACATGACTACAAAGGAGAAGCTCTTAATAACAGCAAAGAAGATTAGGGTTCACTTATGGAGGAAGTGACGTTTGAGGAAATCTTTGAAAATATTTACCAGATGGACAAGTGAAAGGACAGTTCAAGCAAATGGAATTGCATGTAAATGTTGGGGGGGATTGTATAAGACTAGAGTAGAAATGAATATTTGTGGAGATAGAGGGATAATAGGCATTGATATTCTCATTTGGATAAAGTATGCTTGAAATTCTTACAAGAGAGCTAAGAGGAGATTAAAAGGAAACAGGCACATATCCAAGTCTGTTACTCACAGGAGACTGCTGGGCAGTGTAAATGAATTTGATATGTAAAGCTGGTATTTAAAATCTTAGAAATTCAGATCAAGAACAGGCATGAGGCCAGAAAGAGTAAGATTTACTTATAGAATTACAGTTTGTAGTAACCAAGTTTTATTACTTATTTCATAGGTTATTATCATAACCTGTAATTAATCTGCCTTCAATTTTAGGACTTTTCAATGTCATGGACAATATAAATAGATTTATCTTTCCAACACACACATAATATATGCGGATGATTGTTTTAATCCTCTGTTCAAAAATCTTTCCCAACTTTTCACTGCTCATAAATCAAGGTAAAATGTTTTAGCCCCACATTTCACAGATATGTTATTCTGAGTTTCTACTGTATCTTATGAATTCATTTATCATGTTACCCTTATGATACACCAGTGAAGGGGAAGGAGCACATCACAGATTTCTTCCTTCCCTACACTCTAAATCACAAAATTTATCTCCTATTCATTGGGACTTCAGAAGCATTTTTGCAAACCCTAATAATATATCACTTCACCAGAGAGTACCCGCAGTTTTTCTGTATCTATATTTTTTATTATAGAGAACAATCTTGTGTACTTATATTTTCTCAATTGTACTATGATTTATGTTGTACAATGATTTGATTGGAAATGTATGGTACAATGATTTAAAAGCTGATTAGATGTACTAAAACTTTTTTATAGATATATTTACAAAGACTCCCATGTTCCTCTGGGAAACTGAAAATTGAAGAACTCAGAGAGCTCTGTTTCTAAATGAGATGGGAGAATATGAGGGTGTCTATGATAATATTCAGGATGGTCTTGTGATATTGGCATCTTTTCATTTACCACTTTTGGCAACCTCCAACCGGGGTCCTGAGATCTTTCTTCTTTCATTCGGCACCCTTTCCTTGGGTCAACTTGTCCAGTCCTACAATTTTAGATATCATCATCACTCCATCAACAATTTTACGTTTAGCCCTGATCTCCACTCTGAACTAGACTTGACATCTCCACCTGGACATTTCTTAGGCATTTTACACTTAACCTCTCTAAAACAGAATTCTCTATCCCTGGTTCCCTCATCAAGCTGTTTCCCTCTCATCTTCTCCATCTCAGTAGATTACCAATCATATATCCTATTTCTGGAGTCAAAAATATTTCCTCCGTCTCCCACATCCCTTCCATCAGCAAAACTATTAGTTTAATTTCAAAGTATGTCTTACATCTGTCCATTTCCCTCCTCTAGGTCACTATAGTCTCTCACTTGGAATATTTACCTCCAAAGGTGACTGAATCTGACCACTTCTCACTCCTACCCTGGACACTGCAATAGCCCTCTAGCTGTAGCCTCGCTTCCACTCTTGCTTCCATATGATCTATATTTATATCACAGCCTTAGTTACCAGCTCCTTCCTACCTCTACCCTCATCTCCTGCATTCCTTGATTATTCACTATGCTCCAGTCATTCTGGTTTCTTTCTGCTCTTTAAACACACCAAGTTCTTTCCTATTTCAGGTCCTCGGCAAATAAAGATTCTCTCTTGATTCTTAGTTGGCGGAACATTTCTCATTCTTTAGGTGTCAACACCTTTCCTCACCATCATCTCTGAAGTAGCCCCCTTTCCACCCAGCGCTACTCCATGAGTTGCTGTGTTACAATACTGTTCTGAATTTCTTCATTTGTCCCTCCAGATCCACTCTCATTTTTCTCCACCTTGCCTTCTTCTTTGGGAAGCTCGCATGTATAGAATATATCAACAGCCTCCACTGCCCTTTGGCTTCTGGTTGGCTTCAGCTCATGAGGAGCTCTGACAGGAGGTCAGAGTGAGAGAAGAGAGCAAGCCAGGGAATTTATAACTCTACCTTCCTCCCTGTGAAGTTTCCTTGGGCCAGTTGTGTCCTGAAAACAAGATCACTGGTTCCTGAGTGCTCAGCAACTTCCCACAACCTACTTCCATTGTGGTTTCCAGTAACTCCTCCCACTTCTTACCTCTTTAGGCCTAGGGGTGGTGAGAACTCAGCTGCACTTTGCTATAAGCCACTGCACTCCCTCTTGTCATTGCACTAAGCTCAAATCTTTGCAAACAGTCCTTTCTTGGAAACAAAACAAATGAGCTAGCAAACAAATTATTTTGTTTGAATTATTCTAATGTGGGCCTGCTTATCTAATTGGAATATGTTCTCAGCTTTTTCACGGGACCTTGTTATTTTCTTGATATGCATCACAGCATGATAATAACGTAATAAGGTTATTCATTTATTGTTTTACTATTTACTGTACCTCTGCTCACTAGAAATATAAACTTTATGAAGGCAAGGAACTTTCCTTTTTTGTTCGTTGCTATTTCCATTCGCCTCTAAAATAGTGTCCAATATAAAACAGATACCAAATAAACATTTTTGAATAATTGACTGAAGAATTGAAATTAGGTAAAACCATCGGGATGTTAACATAGAAAGAGTGGAGGAATTGAGGTTAAAATTAAAGCTATTATATCCAAGAAGTTTGATGTTCTTTGAGAGTGTTAGTAGTGGAGGGATATTCCAGTGGGTCTAGATTTATAAATTCTCACAACTGGGGATAATTTGAATAACATAGAAAACAAAATCAGATGTTTAAATTTTTGTGATGCCAAAGAGGCAAGTGGTTTAAAAGAAATTAAATTTTAGCAGCAAATTTCAGCCCTATGCAGGTTTTTAACATTCTATAAGTGAGTAATTTAAGCACACGTGATTGCTAGTCAAGCCCTCTGTTCTGTCACCATACTAGTAGAGGTAATGGGTAACATTCGGCCACTAACGCTTCAATTAAATTGGTCAGTCCACTTCTGGCAGAACAACCAAATAAACAATGCCTCACATACATAGCTTTGATTTACTAGAAATGAGAGTTGTTGAGAATAGTAAGTGACAAGAAGTGACTCTAAAAAACAGAGACAGATTCAGTGAGAAGCTGTACTCAGCCTTATTATTTTTAATCCTTTTTTTGTGTTACTAGAGCAAAGAGTTTTCTGACAAGCAGCATCCTTTCTATACTTTGATGGACAATCTAATCTCCAGGAAGAGCCTCAGTTCTTCAGTAGATCAAAGCTGTGCCTTCCACACTCAGTGGCTGCTGAACCTGAGAGAAAAATGTGACCGATACAGGAAGACAGTGCAGGGTGTCAAGACTTCTTCCAGAGAGAGGAAACTAGAGATGAGAGCCTTGTTATGACAATATTGGAGTCAGTTCCTCATTGTCCACCTTCATGGACTAAAATCTTCCTTGTTAAGTGAGATTGAATCCCACATCTTTTTTTGAAGAAGATTAGCCCTGAGCTAACATCTGCTGCCAATCCTCTTCTTTTTGCCGAGGGAGACTGGCCCTGAGCTAACATCCGTGCCCATCTTCCACTACTTTATACGTGGGGCGCCTACCACAGCATGGCTTGCCAAGTGGTGCCAGGTGCGCACCTGGGATCTGAACCTTTGAACCCAGGGCCGCCAAAGTGGAACGTGCGAACTTAACGGCTGCACCACCGGGCCGGCCCCACATTAAATCTCACATCTGGAATCCTAACTATCATATCCCATCCAATTATTGTCCCTTCATTTCAACAGAATCACTATATCTCTTCATTTAAATATGAAAACAATTAAATAGTGCTTCATACTTTGCAAGAATTAAAAGGATTTCTTTTGTTTCTAGACAAATCTATTGTTTTAAATGGATATGTATTATCATAGAAAGATTCTCTTGATATTTTCTTTATCAAGAAAAATAGGCTATAAACTAAGAAGTAGATTCAATTTGTATAATATGTAATATTATATAATTTCATTTCAATTGTATAATATATAATGTATAAATACAAAATATAAAAGAATATATATTATATACTCCTAGGTTATAAGATTAAAGATATTTTATTTTTTTCACTATTTCTTTCTCATTTATAAAGTTTAATTTTCCTACTATATTTTCATACATTTATATTATATGATATATGCTATATATTATATAAGATGCATTTTATATTATATATTATATGTGATAAGGAAAACACCTAATTGTAATTATAATTTTGAAAAGAGCTCATGAATGATATGGGAAACATTTGGAGTTACGAATAACCTATTTCCTACTTGGTAAAGTTGAGCAGTAAAGACTTAAATCAACTTGTAACATATAATCACTTGTTCATCTCTGCACAGTGGCTAGAATAGGACCAGTCTTGGAAATATACCACACGTTCCTTAAAAAAATAAACTAAGGTAGAATTCGCAAATGGTCATAGAAGAATACTGACAAAATTTGGATAAGTTATTTGGGTTTTCACAGAGAAAAAGAAAAAAACTAAGTCCTAAACAACTTAACAACAAATAGACATACAATAACCTTTTGATATCAGTAAACAATCTGAGTTTTTTGGTGCCTCTGAATCTCGAGTAGAGAATTAAATTTAGTCAAAATCACATAAATGGTAGGGAAGCTAGACCTAGAAACTACTCTGTGTATTTCTAGTCCTGTCAGTCTTTTTTGAATATCTGATACTTTTGACATCCTAGGTAATGCCCATATAGAGATGCGGGTTAGCAGGGAATTATTCAAGATTATTTTAGGAAAGTTAAGGCAGATATAACCTTCTAGCAGAAGCCTTGGGATCACTTGAATTTAGTGGAACTCTCAGTAACTAGGACTCTAATTCTAGATTCAAGGCTGAGTTTGAGACCTGGAAAATCCTTTCAAAGGTCAGTTTCACAGTATCTGGATGGCGGCGGAAAAATCCAGACTTAAGCAAAATTCCATGTGTATTTGAACCCGGGCATATCCTTGATTTTTACTTATGTCAGTTTACATTCTCATGTTTTGGAAGCCTCCTTGGAGATTCATCACCATGTCCAAATCTATTTTTAATATATAAATTAAAGATGAATAATGCCATATCTCTGTCACCTCCTGTGGAAAACACAAGAACAAAACAGCCTAATTTCCTTGGAAATAGAAAGCACATTCTGTGATATTCCAAATATAAATAAAAGTTGAAAGTGATCTTTTATATGCTCAATTCGTAGCAGTTTAGCTTTCTGTAAAATGGTTTAACATCATTTCAAATTGTGGAAAGACTGCAAATTCAGTTCAGCTTAGTCTGGGGCTGTTTTCTTTTGCACAGCAGTTCAATGTGGTATTTGTTAAGTGTGAAATTAAGTTTCTTTTTTTTTTTAGCTTTCCTCCAGTTAGTCTCTCATGCATCTGAACTTAAATAGGAACAATACCTCTGCCATCGCTCTGTTATTGTTTGAAAATACCTGTGGCACGCTTTTAAAATACCTCCTGACGATGTTAATTATATATTATGTTCTCTCTTTCTCACAGATCTCTGACAACTTCAGAGCTATAAGGGAACCCCAGAATACCAGATTCTTAATAGCTAAGTTACATTCTTAACAATGTTTGGGGGAGGTGAGGGATGGCACAGGATGACAGAGATGCTGGGCTATCAGGCCTCGCATTGCCTTCAGTTCAGTAGACAGGGCCTATTCTGCGTTAGGCTTTAGGTTAGGCGACGGGAACACAAAGAGGAAAAGGAAACAGCCCTTGGATTCACAGCCTTACAGTTCATCAAAAGAATTTTGTCACAAGGAAGTTACTGATTTAGTGAAATGGGGATAGTTACAAAGTCGCAGAGATATGACCATAAGGTAGTGCCTAACTTTCCTTGAGGGGTTTAAGAGACATTTGAGCTACAGTTTTAAGAATGACTTTTGTGTAAGCTTTGAAGGTCTGGTGGGGAACACCTGAAAAACACTGAGCAATGGTGGGAAGAGAGGCATTTCAGATGTTTTGAAATATCTATCCCCAAAGCCTAATTAGCACCATTCTTTAGAATGTACTGGAAAATATTGTCTACTGTCCACATTTTGGATCTCCTGTAGAACTCTGAGACAACAGAAAAAGTCACACTTAGGGTCCTATTAATGCAGTGTTGTGGTTGGTTAGACTGTGCCACTGTTTACAGCCAAAAGTTCCTCTGTGAGCAGAGACACGCCAATTGCTCTTTCTCTGCCTCCGTAGTCCCAAATTACAACTTGCTCTCCTTCTAAGAGTAAGCAATGATTTTTGTCTAAACCGCTGCTATTTTAAAAGAAATATTTGGTATGGTATTTTTTTAACTTAAAAATTTATGGTAAGTAAAATAAGGTTGTGTTTTGCAGGAAAATAAAAACACTTAATGTGATTTATTTACTAGAACTAAATTGAAATCCAAAATATGAAAAGAGGGAAGAACCAAGTACATAGCTTTGATCAGTTTAGATTTTATAGTTATTTTTGAATATATGTTAGATCAAGATAGATAAATAAAGATGTATGAAAGATGTATAGGGGCCGGCCCACTGGCGCAGTGGTTAAGTGCGCATGTTCTGCTTCGGCGGCCCGGGGTTCGCCGGTTCAGATCCGGGGTGCGGACATGGCACCGCTTGGCAAACACCATGCTGTGGTAGGCGTCCCACATATAAAGTAGAGGAAGATGGGTATGGATGTTAGCTCAGGGCCAGTCTTCCTCAGCAGAAAGAGGAGGATTGGCAGCAGTTAGCTCAGGGCTAATCTTCCTCAAAAAAAAAAAAAAAAAAAGATATATAAAGACAGATAAAGAGAAGTTGGCAACTCTCTTTTTTAGTGGCTCTGCATAAATATATATATATTTATCTATCTGTTTGTGTATGTATGTGTGTATATGTGTGTATGGATTCTTCAAAATGATTTTACAAAGAGTCATGATCCACAGCCAAGTGTATTCTGAAGAAAGGAAAATTAGTTACAGTTTGTGAGCAGAATGTTCAAATAGCTTAAAATTCTAAAGAGAAAGTTAGGCTAATATTTTTATGATCGGCAGTGTTTGCATAAACATTGAAATCACCACACTTTTTGAAGAGTCCCTTAATTTTTGAAGAGTCCTTTAACAATCTTATTTTTATTCATCTTGGATTGAAAGATCCTACTAATGAAAACAGCAGTGATATAAACCTCTCCTGTATAGGTTTGTGTTCTTGAGTGCCAGCTGGTGACACTATGATGATAAATAGCACTAATAATTGATTGAAGTGACTTCTGTGCTCACCCCAGTGCTCACTGATATGTGACACCCGGCAATTCATTATTAAAGTCCCATTGTACTGATGATGCACTGGGACAGAATGTCACTAGAGTCCTTCCTTAAGTGATATATTTGTCCTTCACAGGGTCGTGGATGTCTACAGATGCACATTCAAAGCCAGTCTATGGGCTTATTTAAAGAGTAAAATCAACTTGAAAAAAATCGGATCACTTCAAAGATTGCAATGGGTGTATCATGGCTGGAAGTCCAGGCCATCCAAGCTCATAAATAATGCATTCTGGTGGTTGTGTATCTCTGAACAGGGGACCCTTCCTCCTGAGAACAGAAGCTTATGGTAAAAGGCAGACACACTGAAGGATGGTTTACAAAATGAAGCGTGATTATGGACCTGGAGATTTATGGGAAAAGTTCATATGAAGTTTAAGGAAAAAAAAAAGATTCCATTAGACTGTAGAATCACCAAGAAAGGAGAAATTATAAAGTCAAATGCCTGTGGTTTTAACCCCATGTATTTAAATACCTCACTATAAGCAGCACAGGAAAAAAGAAGAAAAATGAGTGTCAGAGTCCTGTGTGATATCCAAAGATATGGTAATAGGTAATATTTGTCTGCATGTTATAAAGAACGGTGCTAGACTGGGGCAGGCCTGGTGGTGTAGTTAAGTTCGGCACATTCCACTTCAGCGGCCAGGATCTACAGGTTAGGATCTTGGGTGTGGACCTACCCCACTCATCAGTCACGCTGTTGTGGTGACCCACATACAAAATAGAGGAAAAATTGGCACAAATGTTAGCTCAAGGCCAGTCTCCCTCACACACACATACACAAAAGAATGGTGCTATTCCTACTTCAGAGGACTTAGCAAAAAGTAGACTAAATGGATCATTTAAATGTCCGTCTTTATCAACTCTTCAATTTTCAATTTGGGGAGCTAAGGCTAAATATCCTTGTGAAATAGAGAAAGGGATTTATAATGTTCCTCCTTTACCTATATGTAGCTAGGAATGTGAGAAAAAATAAAATTAAAAATGATTACCTGAAATTTTTCCTATCTAAATATCAAAAGTATTCCGAATCTTTGGGCCATGCTGACACATAGGAGTAAGGAGTCAAAAAGCCAATAATTTATTTAGATACATGTTATTTTGATGTCATTACATGTTTTTAAATCATTTTCACGTTGAGTAAGTTTAGATCAGGAATTCAATTATATATCAATACCTCCAAAGAAATAGAGGAAATTGAAGTTGAACTCTCTATAACCACAGTTTTGCACATTTGTCCTTTTGATTGATATTTTTGAAAGAAGCCTGTATGTGACCATTCACTACAACATTTCATTAAATGAGGAACAATTTCCTAAAGTACAAGCAAGTAGAGGAGAAGGAAAACTATACGCATGTGTGGATGTTTAGTTTTTCATTTAAAACAACAGTACAATAGTTTTTTATTATTATAATAGTATAATCTTTTTTTCATTGGCAATTAATATTCCTCCTTTCTTTTTCTCTCCGGAACTCCAGTCCTAAACCTGCACCTGTCACCCAAGTGATAGAAACTTTGGCTTAAATATAGAATAAAGTAATAGTGTAGCAGAAAGATGAACATTGCAATAATTTGAAGCTCGCTGTCCAGAGGTCTCAAGTCAATTTCTAACTATTATTTTAATCAAGCAGTAATCAGTCTACTAAAGTGTGAACCTTTATGAAAACCACTCAGATTGAGTAAAAATAATTTGGGGCAACCCTCATTCGTTGCATCCATATTGGGAACTTAAATGAATAAGATAACATCAGTAGTTCAAATGTATCGAATTCTCTAAAATTGACCACTGTGCCCACTGGCATGTCCGCTACGCACCATTTCTGTCTAACTCGTGCACACCTATTCTTCTATATCTATGCTAAGCTAATTTGGAGATGACAAGTCATTATTGTCAGGATTTTCTAGGGAAAAAAATACACATGTATGTCTTTTTTTCTTTTACTTGTGAATTTCCACTTTCAATTACTGCTTCTTTTGTAGACTGCTGCATACGAAAGGGGCTCTGTAGTATGTGATCATCATTTGCAGTTAGTGAGAAATCTGAAAGCCATCCTTTTCCTCTAACTTTGAGAAATTAATCTTGTCTGCCTATTCTCTCTGAGTTTTGTCTCTACTGATAATTTCAAATACCTGCTGACTTCAATCATAGATTATATATTATTTTATAAAAGCATTCCACACAGAAGAAAATCTTCTAAAATCTTTTAACCTGATTAATTGTCAAGATACAACTGTAGATGGAAATCCATTTTTAAATTTTTTTTTTGTTTTGAGCAAGATTAGTCCTGAGCTAACATCCACCACCAATCCTCCTCTTCTTGCTGAGGAAGATTGGCCCTGAGCTAACATCTGTGCCCATCTTCCTCTATTTTATGTGTGGGACACCTGCCACAGCACGGCTTGATAAATGGTGGGTAGGTCCACTTCTGGGATCTGAACTGGTGAACCCTGTGCCGCAGAAGCAGAGTGTGATCACTTAACTGCTGCGCCACCAGGCCAGCCCCTGAAAATCCATTTTAATGTGATGTTTTTGGGGAAAACTGTAGCTTCTGTTCAAAATTTAGAAATGGCCTAAAATTGTGGGTTCAGGGAGAGGATCTGAAAAAGGGGTAGAAGGGATAGAGGTAATATACCAAAAAGAGAGTTAAAATATGGAATCAGAGCTACATATTTTCCCTCTGTGTTTGGCGCCGATAAAATGTGTGATTTCCTAGCACTTAAGAAGCGTTTATACCATTTGCAACAACGTGGATGGATTTTGAGAGTACCATGCTAAGCAAGATAAGCCAGAGGGAGAAAGGCAAACACCATATGATTTCACTCAAATCTGGAAGATAAACACATGGACAACGAGAACAGATTAGTGCTTACCAGAGGGGAAGGAGGTGGGAGGAGGGACAAAGGGGTAAAGGGGCACCTGTGCATGATGATGGATGAAAGCTAGTCTATTAGTGGTGAACACGACGCAGTCTATACAGAAACTGATGCATAATAATGTCATCTGAAAGTTATACAACATCATAAGCCAATATGACTTTGGTAAAATAATTAAAAAGAAAAAAAGCGCTTATAAATAGTAAATGAGGTAAGTTATTTTTATATGCTTCTCAGTTCTCTGATACTTGAATTCTCCTCAAGTCTGTCTTTCTCAGTGATATGAAATAGGAGTACTGAGTCAAAAAGCTGATAGTTGATTTAGATATACATTATTATTAGGGAATAAGGAAAAGAATCAAGATTCCAGGATACAGTAAGTCTTTTAGCATGTACCCTGGAATAAGAGACATGCGAGGTTAGAACCCCTGGTTCATTGGTAACTGGCCCCCTAATATTTGGCAAGCTTCTTACCCTTTTTGTGATTCAGTTGCTCCATCTGTAAAATAAGGGTAATTCTAGCATCTAGGGTTTTACAGCGTTCT
Source organism: Equus quagga (assembly GCF_021613505.1). NCBI lineage: Eukaryota > Metazoa > Chordata > Mammalia > Perissodactyla > Equidae > Equus > Equus quagga. The sequence continues at coordinate 138,019,682 of NC_060268.1, forward strand.
TATAAACATGTAATGAGATAATTTCTGTAAAGCACACAAAACAGTGCATGGGACAGAGTAAGCCCTAAGTGTCTAATAGTTCCACTGAACCTTGAGAAACTTTGTAATAGGTTCGATTTTATGAATCAAAGGCCAGGCTTGAGGTTGAAAGATCAGAATCCCTAGTCTTTCCTCTCTTAGAGAGCACGACACTGTTAGATAACCCTTCTTCCTCCCACGAGGCCAATGGCTTCTCCCTGCAGTCTCCTCCTCACACTGAGATGTTTACTCAGACGCTTTCTGCATGCTTATCCGAAGTGGGAAGTGTCAGAGGGTCTGACAGATTGGATCAGAATTTGAACATATGAGAAGTTCCCATGTCTCCCATTTTCATAGCAAACAAAAGAAAACAACTAAAGCAAATTAATCTGTAAGATGCATTTCTGTACAAATTGGGCTTATTCATTCTAGACTTCATTGCATTTAACATTTACGATGTCAACACTAGCACATGGATGCTCCCTTAGAGATGTGGGTTATAAGTGAATGGAATTTTACCTATAGACAAGATAAAATAAGGATATAGACCAGAGATGGCACCTATAAATTATAGACTCACTCGATATCTTTTATCCTGAAGAAAGACTAAGGATGGCCATAGAAGAACATTAAAACATATTTATTCAGAGCCACAACACAACGAACAAAACTTAGAATTGATTTAAAATTATTTAATAAATTACTTCTCTTTCTTATTAATTGTTTCATTTGCTCTAAGAGCAGAGATGATTTACCTTATATTATGTCAAACCCATCTCCCTATACCCACATTCACACCTACACATAAATTCTCTTCCATCTTACAGATGGAAGGTGGAATAAAGGAAGAAAAAAAAAGATAAAGTGCATTGAAATCAAGATCTTTCCAGGTGTGGTGGATGCCGTGGTGTCCCACTCAAAGCCCCCGTTAGGACAGAGATATGCAGTCTCCCAGGTTCTGGGCATGTTGGTTACTGACAGAGATGCTTTCCCCAGAATTTGCCCTCAGTGTACGGGAGCTGTCTTTCCCAAGTTTATGCCATCTCCCCAGCGGTAGCTCGCATCCAGCAACTGGTTGATCCACCACCACAAATGTCTTCCCCCTTGACACAGTTTGTTTTAACATTGAACTGTCATCTCAGCTTCCATGTTCCCTCTGGGATCCATGAAGGTGTTCAACAACTGCATTGCAATTCGGATTCTTCCTCTGCCCAATCCGACTTCCTTCATTCCTTTAAAATGGTTGTTCCTGTAAGCATTCACCAATCAACTTCTGAACGTAAACCTCTATCTTAGAGTCTGTTTCTAGAGAACTAACCAAAAAGACCAAATCACAAAGACTTGGAGATGGAAGAGATCTAGTTTTTACCTTCAAGAAACTCAGATTCTGGCATTTCCTAATGCATAGTCACCATTTATTCATTCACTCGTTTAATCTTTCAATAAAGAGTTATTAAGTGTCTACTGTATGCCAGGCATTTTACTGCTCACAAACTCTTTCCATACCACCAGACTAGAACTAGGCATTCTTAAGTGTTTATCAAAAGTTTACCGAATGAACAACATTCTGCAGAATTCAGAGAAAATTTCCTAAGCTCCTAAACACACCATTAACTGTTGTTGATAGAATTTAATCCTGAGCGACACTTACCATTAAGAAGTGACTATTAAGAACTATCCTAAACTAACAAACCACTTTTTAAAAAATGTTAAAATTCATTTTACTTGTGAAAATTCTATTTTTTGGTTAGAAGGAGCTGAAGGAATGGCTAGAAAAGAGTAAGGAAAGCTAAGTTCTTGTCTTTGGCTCCCTCCTACCCTGTCTGTGTGGATTTAAGGAGGAAAGAACTAAGGATCTTAGTTCTTTAGCTGTACAATGGACAAAGATAATCTGTAATGACCCAAGCAAACATAATTTTATTTTTATTACATAGCAAAACAGGGCTTGCCCTATGTTCAAGTGGTTAAGTTTGCATGCTCCACTTTGGCAGCCCATGACTTCACTGGTTTGGATCCTGGCCGCACACCTGGCACAGCTCATCAAGCCATGCTGAGGCAGCGTCCCACATAGCACAACCAGAAGGACCTAAACTAGAGTATACAAACGTGCTGGGGGGCTTTAGGGAGAAGAAGAAGAGAAAAGGTTGGCAACAGATGTTAGTTCAGGGCCAATCTTCAAAAAAAAAGCAAATAAATCATCTTTTTTTCTATAGTTTTATAATTTATTTATGCCATTCTATGCTTTTGCATTACTAATATTTCTACGTCAAAATATATTAATATTTAAATCCTTTAGTAAGTACACTTTAAAATACTTTATGCTTACATATTTTGCTGTTTATTAGACATTAATCATTAGAAATAGCTCATGTGCTGGGTAAACTTCATATTTACAGTCAGTTTGCTACCATTTTCTATTCTCTCAGCTTGAAGCAGGCTACTATAAAGTAGTAGTAAATATTTGTGAATATTGTTCCTTTTCAAAACCAATTGGAAAAGATATCCACTTAATTGAGACTTCATTAGTCCTACAGGTTTAACTTATGTTTAAGTAAAATGTCTAGCTTTATAATTAGTAAGTGGTACATCCTTGACAGTAGGATTGTTTTTTGGGGCAGGTTGGATGAATATGAAAACAATATTCTTAATTCTATATTGTACAATGTAGTTATATAAAGATACATTGAAGTCAAAATTGAAAAATAGATTAAATACAGTGATCTTTGCTAAGCCTCAAAATGCTAAACTCACACAAAAATTGTCCTTGGAAAATGTATTTCATTGATTTATGCTATTAGCACATTAACGTGTTCCCATTAGAATTTGTATTTGTTTTGTTCTGTATTTTCTGTGATTTTATAATAACCTTCAGTAAGGAGGAAAAGAGAAAAACCACTATATTTTAATGTTTCACTGTACAGCTATTTTGTTTGCCTCCTCTGGGATCAACATAATTACTCATATTATAGCATACATAAGATTTGGGGAAGATAAATACTTTCAGGAGTGAATGAAAGAATAAATGAGTTGATTTAAAGTGGGGAGTATTAATTAGTAGAGGACAAGAGAGGTTCATCTGAGTTTAAATAATACATATCAAAATAATGGTGGGGATGATGATAAAAAAGCAAGAGAAAATTACGTATTTTTTTATATTGCTTAATATGTATAGTAAGGGGAAATAATTTCTTCTGTTGGAATTTTTTTGTGGCTCAGTGTGTTGTTGCTCAAACTGAAACATATGCTGGGTTTTTTTTTTCTTCCTGTGAGGAAGATTGGCTCTGAGTTAATATCTGTTGCCAATCTTCCTCTTTTTGCTTGAGGAAATTTGTTGCTGAGCTAACGTCTGTGCCAATCTTCCTCTATTTTTACATGGGATGCTGCCACAGCATGGCTTGACAAATGATGCTAGGTCTGTGCCTGGGATCCAAACCCATGAACCCTGGGCTGCTGAAGCAGAGCACGAGAACTTAACCGCTATGCCATTGGGCCAACCCCAAACTGAGTCATATGGATTTACATGTGATATTCCTGAGTACTATAAATTATTTTCAGGATTTTTATATTTTCGATATTTTTCTTTCCGTGATATTCTTAAAAATAATGCCGGCATATTCTGTTTAGTGTTGACTGCTATGTAACTGGAGTGCTACCCATTTATGTGCCTTAATTTTATGCTGCCAATCATATTTGCTTTTAGTAAAAGTCACAAAATATTGTATACTATTAATAAAGATTCTCTCCTTGACGAAATTCTAGCCAGGCTCCTTTGAACCCTCTTCTTGGCCTATAAAGACGTGAACAAACACTAGCATGGTTTCTAACAGCTCAAGGCCACTTTCCTAGGATGACCTTAGCTCTCCTTAAAATGCCTGCCTGAGAAAACTCCAGGCTGAGGAAAGAATCTACTGTTTGTTTCAGCCAACACCTAAAGATAGGGCTCCTGTCTCCCCGGCTCTGTGGGAGGGGAGGAGCCTGATTTTGATAAGCACCAGTTAGCAAACCCAGATGGGCTTCACAGGGAACAACCCTTCCCCCTTCCTGCTTTGTGTAATTTTTCACCTCCCTGACTCTGTTGGACTCTCCCCTTCCACCTCCCGGTTCTCTCATTCTCCCTTCAAAATGCCCAGTTACCTCTGTACAAATCTCAGTTTAGTTCAGCCCACACTGGTCTCTTTTCCCTGTTGCAATATCACTGATTAATATCCATCCTCACCACTTTAACTAATGTCTGGCCTGGCTTATCTTTGACAACACGCAAATAAAACTTTTCAGTACTTTAAATAGCACAAAGAGTTGGGGGAATTATTCTGTCATGGAGCATACTTTGGTATAAGCTGCCAAATAAAAACAATCCTGTTTACACTTTGAAGAGAATATTTCTTGGCTCTGTGTTGTGTATTCTATGTCCCAAGGTCTAAGCACCTCTTATGTAGTAAACGTTTAACAAAGAGTGTTGTCTTGTAAAAATAATTGAAGTAGATACAAATTTAAGTAAGTTTTAATTGAAATTTTCACTTCAGTTTGTACTTAACTGAACTGGATGGCTTTAAAGT